>NW_010519683.1:17238-31692 GCF_000687285.1 Phaethon lepturus
CCTCTTGCCACGATGAACATTTCCCTCTGTTATGCTGCTTTGAAATCACAGCTTCCCTCCTCAGTTCTGCTTCCAAACCACGGAGACTGTTACAGCCTGTGCAAGGGCAGGAAACAGGTGGAGAAATATTTTGGGGCTTTTCACATGTGCTCTTGCTCTGAACTAAATGTTGGCATGTGGAGGAGGAGTTTATGGCCCGGTCATACATGGTATACATCCACTTTCTGCAATCAGAGGTGGCCTCCTCCAGGCTTTTCTTAACAGATTAAAAACAGATGGTTTTACCTTGTCAGAAGGAAATACAGGCTACAGATGTGAGTCTACTTTCTTAGGAGCTCTGGGTGAACTGTGAATCCCACAGCTGTTTCCAGGGGTGGCCAGCACAGCCTTTTCACTTTCATGCAGGATGAAGTGCCTTCCGCTTCTGAAAATAACCTAATCAAGGTTGTGCAGATCAAAGTGTATCATGAAGATGTTGGGTGCTTTTGAAAAAAAAAAAAAAGGAAAAATAGAACGCTTCTCCTTAAAATGCTCCTTTTGCTGAACTTTCTCTTTGCTATGTGCTTCCCTGGGACTTCTCATTATTTTCCCACCATCAATCAATCATACTCCCCAGTGAATCAGCTCATCCACTCCGCTTCGCTCCCTGCAATTTTCCAACAAGTTTAGCAACTGAAAATTGCCATAATGCTAAGTAATAAAAACCAACCTTTTTACAACTTGGCTGTTGCTTGTTTTTCTCTAGTGGATGCCAATAAAAGAGAAAGAGCTCCCTTGAGCAGCACATCTGAGAAGCTGGAATGCTTTTAAGTGCGACAGGTTAGAAGAGGTCTTTGGAGATAATCTCCAGTGCTCTTTAAAAAGAACTCCTTGGGGAAAATCCTAAATAATTCTTCATAATTAGAAACTTTGTAACTGGCTGCAACATAGTTACAACTACTTTATTGCCTCTGGTGTTGAAGCAGCCTTGTGTTACACTGAAGACTAGGTAAGCCTGACTGCTTGTGTGTTCTGCTTTTCTGCTCATGCAAAACCATTGACACCAAGGAGGGTAACTTGAGCTATTGTAACGCTCTGTTGAATCAGATCAAGTCTTCAGCTATGTAACTACTTATTGTGTGGAGTTTTTATTAATCACCCTCCTCCAGTTTGTTATCTGTTTACAGAAATAGTTCCTAATGAGAGGACAATACCCTGCAGGTAGAGGAAAAGGAAGAATACTGGAAGAGGCAAGGTGGCAGGGAGAGAGACAAGACAGGTAACGTGGCCCTTAACCTTCTTCTCCCTGTCCATCCTTTAGCCTCTTTCTGTGTGGCACATGGATTCAGACGCACAGTGTGAAGGCTCACACACAGCACAGTCCCCAGATCCGGATCAGGGTTGGATCCAGCCCTGCTTGTGTTGGCTATGCATCGGTGACATTCAATGCTCATAATATATGTGCTATACCATAAAATATGTGGTGAGAAATGTGTAGCGGCAATAAAAATATACTCTGATTAAATATTTTCTGCATGTTATTTAAAAGATACACAGTGCAAATGAAGTCTTCTGAGAAGGTGATTGGGAGCCATCGGCATGGATTTACCAAGGGAAAATCATGCCTGAGCAACTTGATTACATTCGATGGACCCCACTTGTGGTTTCCGAGATAAACGAATAACAACAAAGATGGGGAAAGACTGCTCAAATTTAGCTAAGTAAAATGCTAATTAAAAATCACAAAATCACTGAATCATTAAGGTTGGAAAAGATCTTTAAGGTCATAAAGTCCAACCATCAACCCAACACCAGTCAAGAAAAAATAAATAAATGCTTCATGGATTCCAAATGCCAGTGCAATGAGTTGTTCCTGTATTTGGTATGTCTGTAAAGGATAACTTTGCAAAAAGTTTCCTGTATCTCTTGGGAAGCTACTGGGGTTGACCTTATCACTACACATCAAGTTTATGAACAGTTGTCTTAATTCTGAAGCCATCTCCAAAGATATTGCCTAAGAAATGTAGTCTGCTTTCTGCCCAGCAACTTTGGGCCAAATGGGCAAGCCAAGGAGTAGTGGGTATTGAAGTAACATGAAGCATCTGAAGGGCTGAAAGTTTAAAGTGCATGACAAATTTTAAAGGAATCGGTAACTAGGCAAGCAAGAGAGAGAAAACATAAAGAGTGAAGGTCTTACCCAAGATACTTGATCCCTACTCTCAGCAGAAGCTCAATAACTCACATCCAGTTTTCTTGCCAGTTTTCTGATTTTTTTAAGGATCTGTGTCATGTTAGTTCATTTCTATCTCTATGCAAGAAAGAAAGAAAAAAAAAAATCCAGGAAAAATAATAATAGCTACCACAAAACAAAACAATCAAACAGATAAGCAAACAAAACCCCAAAACCTTTTAATGCTGTATTTGCAAATAAGACATGATCCCTCAGGGCTCCGTGTTGGGACCAGTACTCTTTAATATCTTCATCAATGACAGTGAGTGTGGGATCGAGTGCACGTCAGCAAGTTTGCAGATGACACCAAGCTAAGTGGTGCGGTTGACATATTTGAGAGACGAGATGCTATCCAGAGGGACCTGGACAAGCTCGAGGAATGGGCCTATGTGAACTTCATGAGGTTCAACAAGGCCAAGTGCAGGGTCCTGCACCTGGGTCGGGGCAACTCCCAGTATCAGTACAGGCTGAGGGATGAAGAGACTGAGAACAGACCTGCCGAGAAGGACTGGGGGGTCCTCATGGATGAAAAGCTGGACATAAGCCAGCAAGGTGACTTGCAGCCCAGAAGGCCAACCACATCCTGGGCTGCATTCAAAGCAGCCTGGCCAGCAGGTTGAGGGAGGCGATTCTGGCCCTCTGCTCCGCTCTCATGAGACCCCACCTGGAGTCCTGCGTCCAGCTCTGGGGCCCCAAGCATAAGAAAGACATGGACCTGTTGGAGTGGGTCCAGAGGAGGGCCACCAAAATGATCAGAGGAATGGAACACCCTTCCTATGAGGACAGGCTGAGAGAGTTGGGGTTGTTCAGCCTGGAGAAGAGAAGGCTCTGGGGAGACCTTATTGCAGCCTCCCAGTACTTAAAGCGGGCCTGTAGGAAAGACAGTGATAGACTTTTTAGCAGCACCTGTTGTGAGAGGACAAGTGGTAACGGTTTTAAACTAAAAGAAAGAGGGTAGATTTAGACTAGATATAAGGAAGAAATTTTTCACAACGAGGGTGGTGAAACACTGGACCAGGTTGCCCAGAGACATGCTAGCTGCCCCATCCATCCCTGGAAACATTCCAGGTCAGGTTGGATAAGGCTCTGAGCAACCGGGTCTAGTGGCAGGTGTCCCTGCTGATTGCAGGGGCGTTGGACTAGATGACCTTTAAGAGTCCCTTCCAATCCAAAGATTCTATGATTCAATGGTTCTGTACTTGTCAACCTCTAGTAGCACATTAACCATGCATAAACCAGACAAGTAGTTTGCATTCATAACACAAATTTCCGTGGAATTAAGGAAAATTAAGTGCAAAATAAATTATATTACCTGTATTGAACTTGACGGTTTGGGAGATTTGTACATTTGATGTCGTTGCTCCTGAGGGTAGTACTGGTCCTGAGGGACAGCAAGTATAGTTTGTCCATGAATTCAGATTAGAGGTAATTCATGTCTGTCATTACTGGAGCATGTGTCTATGATACAATCGACGAAGGTGATCTAGAAGGAAACAGTTTGCAACATGTGCTTTGTGAGGAAGTAAAGGCTTTTGCAAGAATCCAGCAGTTCTCTTTTGGCACCTCGTATCAAGGTATGTGTTACAGAAAAAGTCATAGGTCAAGAAAAAAGGCAGCACAACCTCTTGCTTATGATTGCAATAAACTGTTGTGGAATAGAGAGGCTCATAATAGAGCATGCCATGGTCTCACTCTAGCCATAAGTAGCAAATAGCATCTTGGTTCCTATAAACCACATAGCCTGTTTGAGAATATCATGAAAGCATATATATTGGGTTTAGCAGTGTAACTTAGTCTGCTTTTTATACTGAAGAATAATGTTGCTATCACACACTGCAACTATTTGCTCAAGTTATTAACTATTGAAGTCAACTCCAAAAGTATTTTAATGTTTTTTGTCTTTTTTTTTCCTTGTTAAATAATTATCTTATGGAAATTTTTGTGCACTTCAGACGGAAGTAGACTTTATGCTTTAAAATGTAACTATTCCATAGCAAAACATTTTTCATGTTCTTGTATATCTTGATAGACGTGAGGCTAATCTGGATTATGCCTTGATGCATGAAGAAGAAAATTAGGAATACTTCAGACTGAGGTAAATTTTGTGACGGAGTGGTGTGGAGCTGCATTCAGAACCCATGAAAGAATCATATGTACATGTCCACATAATAGCTCTTCAGTATTTCCTTTCCTACAAATTAGTCCTTCCTTATTGACAATTAATAATAACACACATAAAGAAGAATGAAACTAGATTCCAATGAAAAAAATATAGCTGATTATGTTATCCAGTTTCCAGTAAGGAATCTAACGGGGCTGCTGCTGTAAGGATGGAATGGCATCTCGGCTGGTCCTGGCTCAGGACTGGTGCCCGCTGCCCATCTGGCAGTAAAGTGATAAAGCAACAACAGCTGCTAAGGGGCACGGAGAAGTTAATTTGAAGAGATATGCATGCCTGAAGCAGCTCGTGTAACTGCTTGAAGAAATAACATGCGCCTGCTACCCCATGGCCATAAGCAGAATGCCAGAAAGGGGACAGAGGAGGATCGAAAAGAGAGATGAACCTCCCACCGTTATCGACTGGAAAGAGGAAATAAAGGATGATGTTAAGTGTTACCACGGGAACGGTACATAATGATGGAAGTTAACATTCTCCTAAAGATGGAGCAGTATGAGGTGCCTGTATAATAATAAAGCATGCTACTTAGAAAGGAATACAAACTACATCGAAACAGTGATTTCAGACTAAAGAAACTGAAAAATATGAAGAAATTTCTGGGAACTTTTACTTTGCACAAACTTACTTTTAAAGAAAAAATATGATCCTTTTCAAATTTTCTAAGACAAAAGGAACTCACAAAAATCTAAGTTTGTATAATAGAAGCAAAGAACTTCTGATTTCAAATCCTGGGTTTGGTACTAATTCCCTTTGTATGTAACTTAACGGTTCTGCCTTATTTCTGATTCACAAGTAGTAAACAAGTAAGCAAATATATTACCTCTTACATAGAAGTTTTATGAAGATAGCCGGTTCAATATTGGAGAAAGCTTTTAAGGTGCTCTTTCAATGAATAAGAAATTCTCTACCTAAGTTAGGACTTGCTGCAATGGTTCACATAATCATTTGTGTTACTTTGGGAGGAATAATGGGGAAGAACTGTATGTTGTGGTTGAGAACATCTTCCTGAAATATCTTTGATACACTGACAATGTGTTTATTTTCTAAAGGGATAGCTGGGTTTGCAGACTGCCTGTTTTGCCTGATGGCTGGGGAAGCACTTTAGAGCAGATTCACTGAAATGTACAGTCTGTTTGATTTAATGTATGCATATTTTATAAAGGTAATTTTAAATGCTTCAAGGGACAGATGGAGGCAATAAATCCAACACAAGATGCTTATATATTGTTTTGAGGATGCAAAGTACAGGAGAGACAGACAGTTGAAAAAATTGTTGTAGACCAGTGAAAACTGTTGAAATTGAAATTGTCATAATAAAGTCTGAGCAGCAATGGTATAGATGGCTCAAAACCCCAACCAACCACCTTCACAAAGAAACTCTAAGCCCAGGTAAAGAACTGAGCTAAAGAAGAGATGAGCTGTAGAGCACAGCAATGGAAACCTCCGGATGCTTTCAGGTTTTGTGGATGTCTTTGCCTGAACATGTCTCCCAGTGACATGTATAACTTTTCTGTGTGTTTAATAATGCTGTATGCAACTGTTAACAATATTCCTTTGGTTTTATTGGCTGCAGAAAACACAATTTCACCCAGCATATAGTCAAAAGAGGGCAGACCAAAGTATCTACTTATATGGCTAAAACCCATATGCTGCTATGTCTTTGCAAGATCAGGTTTGGAAACCTTTTTCTGATTTCATCTAACAATATCATTTAAACCAGGTTTACTAAATAACTTCAGTTTAAACACATGCTTTTGCATATCAATGTATGAGCAGTTTCAGCCAGTCTCAGAGTCAATACGTAGTTTCAACATGTCTAAATATTTTTTAACACAGCTATTCTGGCTCTTTTGAACCTGGTGCAATTTGGGAATGTTTGTTTTCAGAAGTCCCAACTGCCATGCACATGGACTCCTACTTGCCTCAGCTGTGTGCCCTGTAGAGATCTGCTCTGTACACAGGCTTCATATTTAGCAAATATGCTAATTTTAATTACTGTGTGCAAGGTTGTCTCTTACAGCGTCAGGGGTTCTTCCTTGTTACAGAAAAGCTGTCGTCAAGTCTGAAAAACAGTGCATGGAGGTTGCCTTGGATAGAGTGGGTTTTGGGGCTGGAGAAAGATATTTTATGTACAGACCCTGCCCCTCTATCCTGTTTCTTGTAGCCTCTCCTGTAAAACTCCGTTTAAGTAATACTAAAGGGCATTTTTACATTTACAGGACCTCTTGTGACTTGAGGGAGGACATCACCTGAAAAGAACACACAACCCTTTTTCATGTGGTTTCCTATCAACACATTTTCTTAAAGTCCTGTCAGCCCTCACTGTCTCGTCTGATCAACCATTTGTTTGTATTCTGTGTCTATCACCTCAGCTGCTTGATGTGGAGCACCTCTTACGAGTTCCTGAGTGCCCACTAAGCCTGCTGAGGACTACTGAATCCTTCAAGAAAAAGAGGACACTCCAAGCCTTTGGCAAAATCTTTATTGTGAACATAATGGATTGCTGCTCTTGCAACTAGCTTATGTCCCTCATCTCAGCTGCTGGAGTAGCGGTGCAGACACCAGAGCCTAGAAAAAGCAGGCAAGAAGTGGAGTTTCCATTTTGCAGTCTTAGCACATAAGAGGTGAGACCATTAAGAAGAGACTGGGAACCGTTTTCCAAACTCAGTCATAATCTGTCTCTCCTTTAAACTACACAGCAGAGCAAGGTCAGGCTGCCTACTGTACTCTGACTTTTGGGGTTTCCCAGTTTTGGAAGTTGGGCCCCCCCCTAGTTGGGGCCTCCTCTTTTGCATGGAGCTAGAGCCATAATAATTAGAATGGGAGGCAAATTAGGCTTCAAATCATGTTTTCACCAGTGTTTAATGTAAAATGTGAAGGTTCCCTCAGAGGAGGTTTGTAACTCATCAGTCAGTCTGGCTGGAAACCAGGAAAATAAATAATTTAGTAGATATACTACAACAAGGGTTGTGAACGTGTAGACTGATATACTTGTGCTTTGTTGCAGCAACAGTGCCTGATATAGTGTAACACTCAGACAAGGGCTCTGCCATTGACTTTACAAGCTGGAATTTCTTCAGTCCTCATCCTTCTCCAGAGACATAAAAGCCTGCTCTGTTCAATGCCTGCCAGCACTTACCACACTGTGGTTTCTCAGATAAAGGGATAACAACAAAGATGGGAAAGAGCTGCTCAAACTTTTCTAAGTAAAAGCTAATTATAAATCAAGACAGTATATAACAAATAAACCCATGAGCTGCTTTCTGATCTTAGACTGCTATAACTGGGATCAGTGGCCTGCTTTATACCAGCAAACTTAAATACATGTTTGTTTATCCAGCCTACAAACTCAAATACAATGTTCTGCTTCAGTGTTGAATTGAAGCTAACCTTAAAGCTGCTTGATAAAGCTTAACAGTAAAACTCTGTCAAATATTACTGTGGTGTTAAAACAGAATCTTTGGCTCTTGGGTTAACCTTTAATGTTAAATACTCTTACAAAAAACACTGATCCAAAAATATTAGGAGAAACTGACCTCCAATCCATAATCTGCTAGGGCTATATCCTTGCCATGGAAATAGTGAAAATGCAGTCTACTTTTCTTTGTTCTGAAACTTAGTCTAGTATACTTCAAAAGTTTATATATAAAAAGAGATAGACATTGCTTTTACATATGGGCTTAGATAAAAAGCGTTGCAGATATATCAAAAGGAATGTGATAGCTTGTTGAAGAATATCAAAGTATATTGCTCGAAAGACACACATGTGTGGGAACTGATGAAAACATGACACTAAGGATCTGCTAACGTTTCCATTTTGCTAAACCCCTCCCATTAAAAGTGCCCTGAACATGGTATATATTTAGAGACTCTTCTTCTTTTAGTCAATTTTAAGTGGAGAAGAATCTGTGTGTAAAAAACCTAAATAAATGACTTTACTGAGAGAGTTTCCTATTCCTCAGATATGCTTTGCTCGCTGTACCTTATTTCACGATACCCAAAATTCATTTTGAAAGCACAACTTCTAAATGTTAGCGCTCTCAAGAACTGCCTCAAGTATTCTGTTGCATGAAAATGTAGATTCTTAGTTAGTGACTCTGGTAGAAGTAAGTAATTGTACGGCTAACATTTTGAGGTGTATCCAATGTTTGCACTGTGCAATTCAGGGGGACACTATCAACATAATAAACTTGGTCTTTCTTCTATAGCTTGCTATTTCCTAGTCCTCACAGGTAATTTTGTGACTTCCAAACTTTAGGTTAACTACTCTGCATTACACCAACAGCCCTTGACAAATGCAACTTCTGGCAACAAAGCAGTCATTTCACGGAATGAAAAATTGGCGGAAGTTTCTTCTGTCAACCTAAGGATATCCTTTTGTAAGGAAGAATCCCATGTGAGTCTTTAAGATGAATTGGCTCCAGTTTTCCATTACTGAAACAGCCGAAAGCAGCTATAGATATACCAAGTCTACAGCTGTGTTTCTGCCTTATATGTATAAGGATGGTTTAGATTTCTCATTTGCTCTTTCTGGGCTAGGACACTGCAAGGAATATCATGTAAGTCATCGTAAAGCCTCACAGTTCTAGTGAAATGGACTTGCTTTAGGTGTGTCACTATTTATAACTAATACCAGAGTGGTGTCTCAGAATCTTCCCTTCAATGTAAATTCCAGCACATTGCTTAATGTATTCAATTTTTGTTCATGTCTTACATACAGTCGTAAAAAAATCTGTTTGACATTTTTCTTGTAAAATCATTGTATTAACCGTATATTTTATGTACATACATGTATGAAAAGAAACACATTAATTTTCTGAATTGTATGAGTTTATGACAGTATATCAAATTATTTAATGTTTTTAACATGACTTTTTAACATGGCTTGCAGCTGGGAGGCTGAGACCATCAATAAAGTAATAAAGTTTCTAGTCCTATATGTAAACACCTAATCAATCAAGCTGCAAAATAACAGTCTGGATTCCCATCCTATTCAAAAAATGAATACATTTATTGAGTTTTACAGGCATTTAATTTTTTTATGTTTGTATCTTTTATTTATAAATCTTTTCCGATTAAGATAGCTCCAGTGAAATCAATGTTACTTGGTCGATATTTGTTGAAAAAATTAAAACATTGGATGATTCTGATCGGATGTGTGGGAATGGTTCAAAGCTGCACCAGGGGAGGTTTAGATTGGACATGAGGAAGCATCTCTTTACCAAGAGGGTGGTCAAACACTGAAACAGGCTTCCTAGAGAGGTGGTCGATGCCCCAAGCCTGTCACTGTTTACGAGGCATTTGGACAATGCCCTTAACAACATGCTTTAACTTTTGGTCAGCCCTTAATTGGTCAGGCAGTTGGACTACACAATCATTGTAGGTCACTTCCAACTGAAATAGTCCATTCTACTCTACTCTATTCTAAGTTCCTAAAATAGCACTATTTCTCCTCTTGCATCTTGTCATGGTTTAACCCCAGCTGGCAACTAAGCACCACGCAGCTGCTCACTCACTCCACGCTGGGTTGGGATGGGGGAGAGAACTGAAGTGCAAAAGTGAGAAAAATCGTGGGTTGAGATAAAGACAGTTTAACAGAGAAAGCAAAAGCCACGTGAGCAAGCAAAGCAAAACAAGGAATCCATTCACCACTTCCCATCATGAAGGCTGGTGTTCAGCCATCTCCAGGAAAGCAGGGCTCCATCAAATGTAACAGTTACTTGGGAAGACAAACATCATCACTCCAAACATCCCCCCTTGCTCCTTCTTCCCCCAGTTCTATATGCTGAGCATGTCATCATATGATATGGAATATCCCTCATATGATATGGAATATTGCTTTAGCCAGCTGTGGTCAGCTGTCCCAGCTGTGTCCCCTCCCAGCTTCTTGTGCACCCCCAGCCTACTCACTGGTGGGGTGGTGTGAGAAGCAGAAGAGGCCTCAGCTCTGTGTAAGCACTGCTTAGCAATAACTAAAACATCCCTCTATTATCAACAGAGTTCCCAGCACAAATCCAAAACACAGCTCCATACTAGCTACTGTGAAGAAAATTGACTCTGCTCTAGCCAAACACATCTCCTGTTCCTGATGTAGCAACTTCAGAACTGTCAGTCACCTTTTACTGGAATATGAGATTAACAAATCTCATATAAAGCTACATGATAGCTTGTTTTCCTCTAGCATACTTCTCACTTGCTCTGACAAAACTGTGAATGCACATGTATTTAAAATATAAAAACCCAAATCAGTGGTGCCCAGCCTATGACCTGCAGACCGAATTTGGACTACCAGAATAATTCCTCTGATCATAGCTTGCTCCTTGCTAATATCTTCCCCCAAATCCTTGCAACACATCCTCTGTTAAACAGCAAAAAGTATTTCCCATCACAAGCAAAGTGTATGCACCTTCCTTCATATGGATGTGAAGGCACATATGACAAAAAAGACTGCAGATGAGATGGAGGCATTTCCAGTGACAAAATCAGCCTGCTGTGGTCAAAGAATGGTTACTCCTGACATAAATTAGTCAGTGCTGCAGGCCCCACCAGAGGACTTTCACGTTAATGCTGACAGAATTAAACAGCATAGGCATTTAGAAGTACAGTGGAGTTATGGTCCTTAATACGATCTTCTGAAAAAAGTCCTGCGTCTCCCTCCTAAAGAGCAATTCAGAAATAACTACGGCAAGTTTTCAGGAGCTCACAACTCAGAATAATTTTGGTTCCCGATTCATGGCTTAATGTATCCTCCTCTCCAGCTTCAGGACCCCTACTCAGTATGGACTAGTCACATGGGCTTAAACGAGTCATGTCTTTCACTCCAGTAAGATGACTCCCACACTTAGTTGGGTGTGTTTGCATGGTAATTATTCCTTGAAATAAAAAAAGAGACAGGAGAAGCAGAGTTTCAAAATGCAAAAAAGTATTTCTCCATTGCTTGTGTCAGATCAAGGAAATATTGTGGACCTACAACATGGGCCTGGAAAAAACACGCTCAGGGCAAAAATTCTTCAATATCCAGTACAATCTACATCATTATGAGAGCATCTTTCTATAGAAACACCTTTTCTTGAAGCAGAACAGTCCTCTGGCTGTTACCCTGTGCCTCCCAGGTTTTAAATTGATTCGCTGGGAAATATGAAAACAAAATACAAAGACAGGTAAGAAATCTACTCAAATGATACATGAGTTTAAAGAGAATCTAAGTAACTCAGCCTGAGGAAGTATATGAGCAGTTTTAGTTGATGTAAATGTAATGATTTAAACCTGCATATACTAAATCTGTAATTTTTATTCCTATTATTTCAAAAATTTTCTGAAGCTACCCAGGCCAGCAGTGCTTTTTTAAAGAATAGGTTAGACAATGTTTGTTGGAAATTATTCACTAAATCAACTAACTAACTTGAGGAAAAAAAAATAAAGTGCTATCTTTTAAGCACAAAATGTTCGTCCAAGAGCTGTGTGCTCCAGAGCGTCCCTGTTTTTCGAAGTGTAGTGAATGGTCTGTTAAAAGATAACTGCTTTTCCTTACAGATCTTGCCTTGCTTACATCATCAGACCATTGCAACTGCATCATTCATAGTATGGGAATATCTTGATTCACTGACTAGTAAATTTGAAAGGCAAACCATTTCATCCAGCAGCTGGCAAAGTTTCAAGGGTGTGTGAGGTTGGCTTTTTTCCCCTTCAGACAGTTATGAGCACGCCAGGAAGACTCGCAGGAGCCAGCTGACGCTGCCTCTCAGCTCTGTTGCTGTATCTCCTCGGCGTGTGGAGAGCCTCCCAGCTCCACGGGAATCCTGTTGAATTCCTGTGGCCTTGCTTGGGTGTTTATCCAAAGATGCTTCAGCTCCTGCTCTATGACCATGTTCCATGTCACTCAAAACCTGACTGCGTGTTGTCTTTCCTTCCTGAGCTATGCTCCAAGGATCTGTACAATGCCAGGATTAGCTATCTTAGGGGGGACAGGCAACAGATGAAGTAAAGAATTTTCAGCTTTTATATTCCTACGGAATGGAGAAGCATCTCCACTAACGAACTAGTTAAAATATTTTTATAGGTTGGAGTGCAATATCAGAGAACCCTGCAGCTTTTAGGAGCAGCAGCAGGAGATTCATTCGAGCTCTGAGCACAAGGTTGCACACTTTAAATGTCGAAATGTAGGGGCAGCGTAAAGCATGTAACTCTGACAGACATTTCCACTCAGGCTTTTTCATATTCTATGAAAGCAACTGTACTGAACAAAAATATACACAAGTTGAATCCACAGCAGACATACATGTATTTAGTATAAAACCAGAAGTTAATATTTTGTCTTCTTGCCTTTCTACTGAACTTCCAGCCTTCCCTAGTTTGCTGAAATGCCTTACTGAATGTACAATTATGCCCATCATCCTTTAGAAGCCATAATGCAGGGCTTTCATGTTGTTGTTGTTGTTGTTGTTGTTGTTGTTGTTATTATTATGCTGTAGCCAGCAGGAGTACGGAAGTGGTCGTACCCCTGTACTCGGCCCTGGTGAGGCTGCACCTCGAATACTGTGTTCAGTTTTGGGCCCCTCACTACAAGAAGGACATTGAGGTGCGGCAGCGTGTCCAGAGAAGGGCAACAAAGCTGGTGAGGGGTCTGGAGAACAAGTCTTATGAGGAGCAGCTGAGGGAACTGGGGTTGTTCAGTCTGGAGAAGAGGAGGCTGAGGGGAGACCTTCTCACTCTCTACAACTACCTGAAAGGGGGTTGTGGTGAGGTGGGTGCTGGTCTCTTCTCCCAAGCAACTAGTGCTAAAACAAGAGGAAATGGCCTTAAGTTTTTCAGGGGAGGTTCAGACTGGATATTAGGAAGAAGTTCTTTACTGAGAGAGTGGTCAAGCATTGGAACAGGCTTCCCAGGGAGGTGGTGGAGTCACCATCTCTGGAAGTGTTCAAAAAACGTGTGGACGTGGCACTTTGGAACATGGTTTAGTGGGTGTGGTGGTGTTGGGTTGATGGTTGGACTTTATGATCTTAAAGGTCTTTTCCAACCGTAATGACTATGTGATTCCGTGATTCTGTGATTACGGATGTACACTCTGCCTGTGTTTGCATCATAAGTAAAGAGCACACACAAAATCAAATGCTCACATTTGGATACAGGTAACAGCAAGAAAGCAGATTATGCTGGAGATATTTATCTGCAACTTCCCTGTTGTAGGGTCTCCCAGGATTGTTTTATTCTGCCGTGGTGCTCAAAGATATCTGTCATTTTCTTAGCCTGATTTGTTGGCTTGCTCACGTTTATATCATTTCTAACGGCATATTTTGCAAGTGAGCATATTTGCAGCACATTCTTCAAGGTATGTTCTGCATTTTGAGATTTTAGTTTTGTTTTTTCCATTCACCCTTTAACCTTTACAACTCCCCCACACATTCTCATTTTATATACGGTTGTAAATTTCCCAGCAGAGGAATATAACTCCACTGGAACACATATTATGTTTAAGACTTGTAAAGAAAACAAAACCCTTTCCGCACTACACAGCTCCTGTCGTTAGCAAAGCTGGAGCAACAGCGACCTACAAAGCTGTCGAGACTCGGTGAGGCTCCTGAGAAAACAGCCCTTTAAATCGAGCTCTCGCTACGTATTCGGACTGTTTCTTTCTTTCTAGCAACGGCTCAAAATCCAAGCTCAAACCACCCAGAAGTGTGTCTGAGCCTTCAGGCCTGTGAGCCAAGCCGTCGGGCGAGTCAAGCTGCCCCGATGTGGCCGTGCAGCCGCGGAACCAAGGGGCCTTGGCTGCTGCGCGTCGGCTCAAACCCCCGCTGCTGGCTGGGGGAGGTTTGTCTCGCTTGTGAAGAGGAGAAAAACGGGGTGTTTGTGATACAAAGCCTTCAGGCAAGGGAGGGAGAGCGGCGACATGTCACAGGAGCCCGAGGGTAACCGTCTCGTCAGAGACGCCTCAAGCGCGCGTTCCTCTGACAGAAAATAACCCGTTTCTCAGCACGGTCGCTCCACATCCCGCCGGCTAAGGCTCTGCCGTGAACGAGGGCTTCTGCGAACGGGGCAGGTAAAGGCCCAGGGCTACCGGCGTGGC
>NW_010519684.1:0-21440 GCF_000687285.1 Phaethon lepturus
TGATCTTTAAAGGTTCCTTCCAACTCAAACTATCCCACGATTCTATGATTCTAAAATGCAGACAGCCAGTCATTTAAACAGAGTGTCTGTGAGTACAAGTATCAGGATCAGGTCCTTATTCTGCACATTTTATTTTTCTGATTGTGCTTTGATTTTTTGGTGTTTTCTTCTGAGCTTAACAGACAAGTATCAAAGAGTTTATGTCTAGTATTTGAACTAACTTTGACTGGTCAGCTTTTTTTGCATGGCAAAGTAACTAAATTTTATTAGATTGCCTGTGGTGTCTTACCCCATTTTGTGACCAATGCTTGTTTTTGATCATATGATTGGTGACCCAGTCCTGGGTGTTTAGCAGAAAGCTACTTCTCTGTAAAATTCCACATGATGGATCAAAACGTGAAGTTTCCCCCCGCCCACCATTCCATTAATTTCTTTATGGCTCCTTCATTCAAGAAATGACATTTCAAACAAGCAAAAGTTACTCATGATCTAACACACTGATACACATTTTGACACGTAAGTTTATCCTGGGACAAATGCACTTATGTGCTCCTTTTTAGCACATCATGTCCACCATTGTTGGTTTACAACTCCTAAAGAAGTAAAGATTGCTCTTAATGTCGTGTGATGATTCCCAGTCATGATTTATATTATAAAGAAAAGAAAGGTTAAAGCACATATATATGTGTATATATGTAAAAAGATGTGCATGTAAATATGTATTTTTAACCTTACATCTTTGTATATAGGCATGTTTGTACATATACATATATGTATATGAACATATATATACACATATACATATACATGTTCCTAGCGCTTTTGAAGCCCTTGTTTTCAATAATGATTTTAGTTGAAGTTCCAAAATATGGATTTTATTTAGGATTAACAAAACAAATTAGTAAGACAATAACAATTTACTGTTATAAACGTATAACAAATATGTGTCTTTTACAATAGACTTAAAATAGTGGTTTTAATTACCAAATGGAATCCAACATTTTCTTGTCTCATTAAAATGAAATTAGATGCAGGGCTGGGAATTTTAATTCAAAACATTCACCTTTATTGTTGGAACACATTCCTGAACAAGTTCCTAGTTTATTTTAGCAAATGTCCATGCTAATGTACTTGTAAAACATAGGGTCCAATCTTGTTAACATTCTCTTCCAGAATTAGGACACGGGAAGAATTTCACTTCAGAAGGAAGAAGGGGATTGTATAAAAGGACTTCAGTCAAGCAAAGATTATTTCCATGTGCAACACTGTAACTTAATTTACATTCCTACATCTCAAAATAATTGATGTAGTATTTTTAGTAATTACTGAATACTTACTTGTTACGTGTAAGATCCCTGAGTTGAGGTAACTGCACTGCAAGCAGTGATGGAATGAAATTTTACATTTGTGGCAATATGAAACATTCACATCACCTACTTTAAGGTGTGCAACCCAGGGGCCTCTCTCCTGACAGTGCCTCACCTCCCCTCTAGCAACTGTGTACGTAACCTAAGATGACTTACCTTCCTCTGTATCACATATTTCTGCAGTGTTTTTGTGAAACACTATGTTCTTAGAGTAAGAAATTATATAATGCGTGAGAAATAAGGACTGGAATACCTTGGTGCCTTCTATACTGCAAATTAACGTTTCTAAGGCAACTCAATGAAGAAAAGTAAAAAAAAAAAAAGTTTGAGAAATAAGCACTTTAAGCGATAACGGCAGGGAGGAATTTTAGACAAATTTGCAGCTAAGTGAGGCTCATGCCTAATAGCTGTCCAGGGCTTGCTCCAAACCATTTTTGCTCTAGGTCTGTGAAGCTTGAAGGAAAAGACAATTTTTAAAGAGGTTTGAGGGAGACATTTCTCTGTGTGGATACCCAGGCTAAGCCAACAAACTGCACAGCTACAACTGGGGGCTTTGTGCGTGAAGCGTCCGTAGACACCAGACACCAGCTGTGCAGACTTACCTCGTTCTGCACCATCACAGACAGCACAGAGTAGGAATGACTTTTTCCAGCCAAGGACACTCTTGACTTTCACTCAACTTGGCATAAGTGGTGGGGCACACTCAACTCACTGATAAGCTCCTGGAGTCAGCTCCACCCTGGAGCTCCCACCCTGAGAAGTCCTATGGCTTCGTGGGGAAAGAGCGGATCAGGGGCAGGCAACAGGCAGCAGCACGTCGGATCTGATCCTTCCCTCCAAATCCACCCTCACTGCTCCCCCTCCAGCCTTCTAGTCCCTCCGACCCACAGCAGGGAGGGCAGAGGCAGAGGTGCCAGAGGCAGAGGACGTGGGGAGAGAAGGAGGAAGACTAAGAAGGTCTTCTGGAGGAAGCCAGCTTTGGCAAGCAGAAGTTACTAAATGCTGTGTTTAGATGCTCAGACTTTTTTTAACAGATCTGCTCCCTTGCCCACTGTCCCTTATCTTATGCTGGGACAGTTAATTACTCCCACAGATCCGTATGGCTTCCAACTCTGTCCTGTTAAAGATCATCCTTGTATTTTTTTCAGTCTAATTTTCCAGTCACTTTGAATCCTAATCCCACCATCCTGAGTGACCAAGCCCTTTCATCTCACATGGGCTGCTTACTTTGCATGCCTTGTTTTACACAGGTAAATGTGGTTTTCATGGATGCAAGTTTAATTTATGTCTTCTCTAGAAAAATAATCCCTTTTTGTTTCTCTAAACGGTACTGAAATGTGAAGTCAATGCAAAAACACAAGGGCAAGAAGATAATGAAGCATGTTTCTGCTAAGCTCTGCGGTGCCTCATTTGTGCCTCATGCAGAGTGCTGAACTAAGTAAAAACTTGATCTGCATCAAATGAAGTGAACTTAACTGACTTCCTTGAAGATTCATAAATGAGAAGGCCAGAGAGCAAGGCTGTAAGGCTCTTTCGCTGCACATGTAACGGTGAGAAATTCACCCATCCATTCTGGCACCTCGCTCAGGAGATGCAGCTGATCGATAAACTCAAGGGAACTCTCCAAATAGCTTGCTTCAGTTTTCGCCGGAAAATTATCTATCAGACTCTGGTATACAAATAAACAACAGCCATGCAGATCCAAACTCCAAATGTAAGGAAAAAAAAAAGGGAGTTAAAGATTTGCACATATCTTGTACACCATTTTCCAAGTCCTGTGAAGTAGCCTTGTCTTGAAGAAGGTTACAAAGGAAAGAAAAATAGCAATGTAAAGGTCTTTCATTTCATCTGATACAAAATACCATATGTTTTTGCACGCTTCATTAATGCTCCCTGGTTTGCCGCCTCGAAACGCGCAATGAGTTCAACCTTCAGGGGTCAGCAGTGCTCAGCATATCTATGAACCGAGCACTAAGTGACTGCGGGGACTATCGAGTACGGGCTGACTCTGCTGAATATTAATCCTGCAGTTATAGGTTGGATGGTTTGGAATCTGAAAACCAGTTAAGTACATATCATCCCCCATCTCACAAATGCCACTAATCACCTGTACAGTTCCCTTCTCGGAAATAAAATAGTATTTCATTCAGAGAGTGCACTTGGGGAGTATTCTTCTGAATAGACTTGCTAGACCATAAAACTCTCTGTTTACTCATAGTTTTGAAATTAGATAAATACAGTAGCCTTTTTTGAGCTTTCTTGTGCAGAGTCCTGTGTTTTGAGTGATAATGTTCATTTTTGGAAAGCCTAATACTATCAGACAAGCTGTACATGGTCTGGAATAAAGCTTGCTAAATGCAGCAGAGTTTTTGTGGCTGCACTGAAATACGAGCTGTGTAAAGAGAGGCTGCTTCACTGCTTAATTTTTATGCCCAGTGGTCTTTCATAGACTGCTCTGCCTAAATTTTAGTTTTAGTAAATTACCTTCAAATTAGAGTAAATTAGAGCTCAGGATTTACTCACAGTGCAATGCTTTACTCCACTAGAAGCCTAACAATTTAAATGCAAGGGAGCACAACCCTTACATCTTTAGAGTTGTCTTGACGATCTGATGTTTATGGGCTCTTTTTAGCATACATATGCATGCATGCAAAGCCAAGAGATTGAAGTGAAATGACTCAAACAGTGGATCTCTCCTGTTAGAGAATTAACATTATTGCTATTCAAGGCTTTCTTATTCTTGTTAAATAACAGCAGATTGAATAAAAAGGCAATAAGAAGTGTCATGGATATGAAAATATAAAGATGATAGTATAATAAATTAATGCTTATCATTTCCTCAGCGTTTGCAAAATCTGCCTCTTTCAAGCCACACTGCACCAAAAGCATAATAATATTAATCAGGACAATACAAAGGAATTGTAGACTCATAGAATAGTTTGGGTTGGAAGGGACCTTTAAAGATTATCTAGTTCAACACCCCTGCAATGAACAGGGACCATTTCAACTAGATCAGGTTGCTCTACATATTTGTATTGAAAGCTTCTTAAAGCAATGAGCATTCCTGCTCCGTAAAGAAAAAAAAACAAAATAAAAAAAGAGGAAGTTTTCATCTCATTGAAACAGCACATGATACACTGCTAATGCCACTGCATACACAAAGCAGCATGTTTTTACATGGTTAAAAATACAGCCTGAGCTTTAGCACATTGTCTTGCCTGTAGAATTTCATTGCATGTAGAATAAACTACTCTGCATCTAACTCAGAATCACGGCCATAACCCCTCAAGGTATTTTTATTTGACCTCAAATGAACAGAAAAAGAGGACTTCATAGAGCAGCCATTTCTTTGCTATTTCTGCAGCATCTGTCAAGGCACTGGCCGTGCAGCCTCAGTACAGAAACTGTTAGTGCTTCTGAAATATGTTATTAGTGTAAATCTTGGCCTGGACTTGACTTTATTTTATATTTAATGACAGGATGTCAAAAACACTTTGATCTGTATTAATGTAGTTGCTGGAATAAAAATACTTTCTGTCAATTAGTGTTTTGATCCAATGGATTTAGCTACACCATCCAGTCATCTAGTACTGATGCTCTTTTACACTATAATCTGTCTCTCACCCATGACACAGCTAAATGACTTACCACAAGGGAGTAACAAATCTTGAATCCAGGTTTAGCCACAAAATAGTCATCGGATTTGAAGGTTATCTTTATCTGATTTGTTCTTGATGTTATTCTTGGAGGTACTTCCTTGTGTCCACACCACCGTCCTCGTATAACCGTGCTGGTCTCTGATACATCTTCCACTTCCACAAAGTCGTACCTGGGAATCAGTTTGAAGGATTAGTTTTTGCTAACTCTGGTTACAGAAGATGGTTGCAAACAGACAGGGGCACAGCTGGAGACACAGAGACAACTGTTCCCCATTCTCCACTGCAAAACATCTGACTAAATATTACAAACGGTGGACACGCTCGTGTAGCACAAAATACACTGAACTGCAAGGTACTGCCTGAGTGCTCAAACGGTTCATTTTTGGTCTCCTGGAACATGCCAGACAGTGTTTTCTACTGCATTAAAATAGCAATGAGAGGCACTTGCATGGGCTTAGTACACAGTAAACATACACATTGCGTTTCATGTGGTGGATAAATAATTTAGAGACCTGATAAAACATTTTTTAAGGCAGGCTGCCCAAGCTGAGCAGCTGCAAGGCCTTGTGCACTTTCTGGTGGTTCCTCTACTCCCTGCAGCAGCAGCCCCCGGCTCCCGCCTGCCGCTCCTGTCGAGGAGGGATGGAGCTGGGCTGCTGCCATGCCAGGAGCAAAGGGAGATGCTGGAGTGCATGCTGCTGGAAGGCACTTTTTAGGACCTTCTTTGGAGGTGGCATGGTGCTCCTGCTAGATGGTGTGGAGGGATGCATTTCAAGCTTTCAAGCAGAAAAGGGCAGGCTGGCACTCTGCGTGCCGCGGCCGGGACTCCTGCGCCCATCGCCGAGGTGCTGTCACCAGGGGGGAAGCAACAGCACATCTTTCCCCGTGCAAGGTCACACCTTGGCCAGCCACACGTGCCATGGCGGTGGTGCCCCCGAGCCCAAAGAGGGCTCTGCCAGGAGCAGCAGACACTAAGCCCCAGGGACGAGAGGACACAGTGACAGCACTCACTGCCACAGCCTGCGTATTTGCTGGCTTGGGTCATTTACTGAGTTCATTTCTTGAGCTGGAGAATAAAGAAGGGAGAGGACGAAGTCCTGATCTCACTACGTCCATGAGAAAAACAGTTCCTCAATATCTGCGGGGTCAGAATTAGGCCCCACACATTGACGTCGGTGAGGGAGAGGTGATGAGAAGAAGGGCAGGCTGAGCGCAGGCAATGGGAGGTGGGGAGAGCTGCCATCCCTACGGTACAGTTAAGCCTTAAAACTTTGGAGGTCTTTACCAGGAGAGGTTTTTATTATCAAAGCATGTGCTCCCTCCAAAGAGGGAGTTTAAGACTGTTAACGGGTTCTTACTAGAAATGTGCTGCTCCCCACACTCCGGTCTGCGGGCCAAGCGCCTGCCTCCCTACCCAGCTGTGGGACCTGAATAGCTCTGTAAATAACAGACCTGCTTTTCTTTTTCTGCTGAGAGCCTGTGTGAAAAAAATGCAAGTACTGTGTGGCTTGAGAGTATCAGCACTGCTGCTTTTATACTCACCAACCCCAAATTGTACAGAACAGAAAATAACAGCTTCGCCATAACCAAATCACTTAAGTCTGCCCAAACTCTGCTGAAACAAACATTTTTCATAACACTACAAAGTTTAGTTCCAGACAGAGGTAAACTCGTCTCAGGCTCTCTCCGCCGTCCTCTGCTCCCTCTCCCTCCTGGTGATGGACGCGCTACCCAGGCAGAGCTCCCGCTGCCCGCGCGACAGCCAGCGAACGCTTATCGTAACACGAGGGGTGGCAGAGTTTGCAGCGTGAGATAACCTTGTAGGCTTCGGTGAAAATTGCCCTGACCAGCCTCCGCTTTTTGAGGCCAGGAGCCAGACTAACTGCTAGCAAAAATGCGGCAAATCCATGGGATTTCTGCTTTCAACAGCAGAGGCTTTGCTAACGATCATGGAAGTAGGTGCAATCCCTGTTGTTTCTGCTCATCCAAAGATGAACAAAAGGCTGGGTAATTTAAGTGCTTTTCAGAATCATCTTTTATCAAGTGCCTGTGGAAAAGCTAATGGCATTTCTAGAAAATTCTGTAAATCCTTGAATACTTCCTCTCCTTCTGAAAAAGCTCTGCTAAAGTATACCTTTTAATTGCTCAGCCTGAATGAATTTCAATCAGTTCAGTCTTAATAGTATGCAAATTACAATAATTAGCATTAATGAAAAATTGAAAGAAAACACCAGGAAGTTTCTGAAAAAAAAAGCATGAGGTCAGAAGCAAGTACAAAAGGAAGGTAAGGTGCAGAGGTCCTGAATTACTCGTCCAACATGCACAGCATTCAGGCACGTGCTCAGCTGTCAGCATTCATTTCAATTAAAACACGCCTGGCTGTCTCTCTAGAGCAGCACTGCAGGGATCGGCTGGGACTAAAGTTGCAGAAAAGACCTAGTTTTGAAAAACATATTGAGCATCGGCAAAAAACCTAACTATGCACACAGCACTTCACAGGCTTAAAGCCACCACGAGCTGTCTGCCCGAGAAATTCCTCGCTCTGGAAGTAATACTACACAAATAAAGGTCTTCCAGGAACGCCAGGGAAAGCTTTATTGCAGAAAAGAATGTGATATTTCTCCAGCTTCTATACACACTATGGATGAAGGAAGGTCTTTGCTTCTCTCTGCATCCTAAACTGGAGAAAGCAGGCAGACTGTCTTCCAAGATGGTCCAAACCCATAATCCCCTCACCGTGCCACCATCTTTAGTGGCTCTTGACACCAATACTTCATCTATTTTTTCCACAGCAAATTAGCCCTCTGTTTCAAAGCTGTGATGGTTTAAGGTCAGCCACAGTTTATCCACTATGTAAATATTAACAGGCTGCTTCTGTAGGCAGGAGGATCTCAATCTGGGAACACGCTGGCAGGTCACCGTCATCACTGACTCTGCTGATCGCCAACCAACAGCACCAGAGCACAGCAGCAGCTGCCCAGACCATCAAGGTGCAAGGAAGGAGAGCCAGTTTCAGGCTTCATTCTTTTATTACTGAAGGGGAAGCAAACCTGCAGAAAGGTTTGTCTCTATTGGTAGTGTAGAAAATTAACAAAGCACAACAAGAAAAAAAAAACACCCTATAAAACCCCACAGAGCTGCCAAACCCTATAAATGCAAATTAATTGACAAAGAAGATAAGATAAGCAGAGGCTGGGTGTGCAGAAATCCCAGTTCTCTGTGTAGATAAGGTGTCAGTAACAACATGATCAGGCAGAGCTAGAAGCTGAGACTTGAGCGTTTTATGTAAGTAGCATCACAGCAATCTGCTTTCGGAGCGCACGGGAATCCTGAGCCTGTTCTCTCCCGCAGAACAGATAGCTGAATAAAAGAAACATAAACAAAAAACTCCATGGATTTATACTGTTTTAGTAAATGTTGGCAAGATTCGCCTCTGTGCTCTGCTAATGTAAAGCAGTTTATCCACCTGGGCTAATCAGCCAGATCAACGGAGCTTATGGGGGCTTTTGCTTAAAAGGGGAAAACCAAAGCAGCTGGGATATAGTAGAGTATATTTTATTAGATATATCAGTATGCAGAGTACACTGATGTTTGTGGACCTATATTTAAAGGTTTTAAAAGAAACTGTGCCACTGAAGAGTAACAATAAAGAAAAATAAATAATTTGAAGAACAGTTATATTTTGCAATGCATTTTTATCTGTCTCCCACACCCCAATACAAACACATACCTACTCACATCTCCCAGAGCCTTCGACCTGCTGAAAAAGGTGGTTTTTGCCTGACTGAAACATGACAGTGGTGATAGAAGACAAAATCCTATTAAAGTAGTACCTGAGTTGTTAGGTATCTGGATTTGAGTGTACAAGTGCCTTGTGCTTAAAATATTATAGAAGGACTGAAACCTGCCAGAACTGCTTCAAGTCCAGGACAGCTCAGTTTATTTATAAACTCAAAGACCAGTTTGGGTTCGAAGGGACTTTGGAGGTCTGTCCTCCAAGCAGGATCATCCTAGACCCGGCCAGAGATACCCAGGTTTTGGTTTGCAGTCTCATGCCAGTGGCCATATCCTTAAGCTCGAAGGTGGTACTAAGGAGCCCTTTGCAAACTTCCGCTCGCCACTCACCTGCAGATGTCATTTTCAGGCTCCTCCAGCCCAAACTGATTATCAAAAGCCAGCTGGATCCTGGTGCTCTCCGGGGAGTGGAGCCGCCATGTCAGCAGGAGGTTCCTGGGATAACTGCTGGGGAAGCGAGGACTGTGGATGCAGCCGTTCCCTGCCACGCTGATGGTCTCTTCTTTTCGGTACAAGTCTGTGAGGTGATTGCTCTCTGTTAGTAGTCACAACTTGTAGAAATTAGTGTGTTGTTCCAGTTACAGGAAGGCAAAAAACACAACAGTTTATAACACAGCACAAATTATTTGCATTTAAAGTCCATAAAAAGTTGGGTCTAGGAGCAGTTACTATTAAATAGGAAGTACACTGTATTTTCTCTTAATTCACCCCCCTATAAACAATAAGAACAACAATACTCAACTGTATAGACTCTTTATTTTACGATAAGTATATCATTACTTTTACAGTGGTATTAATTATATAATTTCCTTCTCACCATTTTGGCTTTAAAACAGAATTTGAACTTTAATACAAGCTGCAAGCTTGAGAACAATGAAGTGAGACAGAGTGAAGTAAAAAGGTAAACAGCCCTGCTTCCCAAATTTGGTGCTCTGGGGAGAGATGTCCTCTCAACAAAAGCCGCAATAAAAGGCAGCAGGAAAGCACATGCGAGAGAGTCTAAGTTTGTTTATTGTGCTTAAGTATTTCCTCACAGAAGCATGTGTTAGGTCACATTTTGATGTTATTTATATGGTGTGAATCATTTTCTGTCAATGGATCATTAACACAAATAGTTACTCCATGCTTACACCAATGTAACTGAAGTCAGAAACTGTCCCACCAACCGTCTTATTGAGTAACTTCAAGACAAATAGCCAAGTCTTTACTTAACTAAAATTCCACAACTTCTGCCTGAGCAAATACTCAATTGTTCCTAAAGCTTACTTTTACTGAGGTAAAGCCTCAACTGCTGTAAATCCTTGGCTCCAAGGATAACAGGAACTGCGGCAAGACCCAGCTCTCTAAAAGTCAAAATGTCTTCTCTGTTGCACCACGTGCTTGCATTGTCCAGCTGTTACTGATACTGGAGTTTGGCTCTCAGCATCGAAGAACTGCAAACAGCTATTTTTTTTGTGCATTGACAACTTCAGTGTGGTGAAATTTGGAGCATCAGAAGGCTCCAAGGCAACACGCAGATCACAGCAGGGTTCAGTTCCCAGTTGAGACACTCAGACCTGAGCCTTCACCCGTGAGACAGCTATCCATGTTCCCCATGTGGTGTGTGGGGATCTCGGGCTTAGTTCAGTTACTCATGGAGAGATTTCTAACACCATTTAAGACATAGTACAGTTTCCTGCCTAACCTCCACAAAGATCGGGAGGTCCAGCAGCATATGCAGCAGTCTCCAGCAAAAGTCCTGCGGAAGCCGTGCCGTCTCATGGAGCTACCTGCGCGTGAGCAAGCTGAGCCCCTTCTCAACACAGCCGGTAGGACCTACACCCAGACAGGACATGAGTCAGTCACCCAGCTGCACTGACCAAATTTCTACCTACTAGGAGAACTGGGGCACTTGCTTTCATGTAAACACCTAAATTCTGGTGTCCTAATCTTAAACTGAACATCACCCCCAGTACTCTGCTGAATGTCAGGTCAACCTCCAGTTCCACTCAAGCAACAGCAATATAAAATTGGTGCCTTTTCCTGAATTTGGCTACTGAGGAAGAGCAAAGGGGGGGAAAATTTCTTCTATGAAGCCACTCTGTGAACATTGGAAACACAAAACCAGAATACGCAACCAGCCACAGCCATCTGTCACACACAGTAATCAAAGTTTTCTCTAAAACATTCTCTAAAATCTAATGTTTGACTGAAGCTTTCTAAGGTCTTTATATAAAAGAACTATATTTGTTTCATAAATGGTCATGGAAAACAAGAGCCCAGAGAAATAATACAACCTTCATGGTAAGTATATCTATTTTTCAGGTTGCTTTTCACTGGTTCCTGGCTGTAAATACCTCTCTGCGCATAGCTGTAAGCAAAGCATGGCTGTGTGCCAACAGTTCATTATACCCTTCTGACAGGGTAATAATTCTAGCTTCCAAACAACCTGAAACTTAGAAGATAAAAGTCTAGGGTTCCTGGAAAAAACTACCTCCGAAGATCTATTTGTGACATCTTTCTAAGATGTTTTCATTCAAGATTAAATGTTCTCACACCCTGATCCACCCAAGCAAATGTAGCCTTGACTCCATAACTCACAAAGTGCAGAACTAGCCAGTTTTGGTTTGTTCTGCAACTTGTTTTGACCAAACAATTTGCACTGGAAAAGTGACAATTCAGTTGAAAGACCACCCACCTATCGGTTTGGTTGTAATTTTCGTCAGGAACATCTACACTCAAGTCTGTTTTCTATTTTATTTTATTCTATTTTTTTTTCTGAAACAAACAAACAAAAAATAAAGACATTTACGTTTTTTTCCCCCTAATCTGGAATGAAACAAAATGTCCAGCCAACACTACTGAGCAGAGGACCTTTTAACTCTGAAAACACCCAGTACACCCAGGAGAACAAGACCTTTCATGGGACTATGTCCAAAATATCCAAGAAAAAGGATAAAAATAAAAAAGGTTTGAAAAGAAAATTCTGCACTTCTGAATGAAACAACCATTCCCTAAGTGAGAACAAAAGCTACTGCAGCAAAACATGGCAGAACTCATCCTATACCCGAGAGTACTTTGTTCTTCTTTCTTGGACAGCGAGCTCCTGCCATTTTCCCACTATCAGCACGCATTTCACTGTGTGGTTCAATGTGGTTCATGCTTCTGAGGGAAAGCTTCCCTTTTCCCAGCCAGTCCTAGTACAGGCTTTACTCTGGAGTTGTCAGCTGCTGAGGTCAGAGTGCTGGAGCAGTACCTTTTAAATGTGATCATATATATGACCCAAACAAAAAATCTGTGCGCTTTACTCAGCATACCAGCTGAGAAAGTATGCTACCAGCGTTCTTGTACCCCAAGAAGACAGGCTCTGTCATGGCTTTGCATTTAACCTAAACTCTGAATCCCACAGACTGGGGTGCTCTGCCAGCAAGTCAGTCACAGCTGACCAAGATCAGTGCTGAAATGTAATGGCTGGCACAGCTCTGCAGCGTCCAAGTTGAACAGGTAAATGGAGAAATAAAGCTGCACATGTTAAAAAGCTTAAAAATCAAAGCACAGTGACTTGTTATTTCTATCATGGTAAATGCAGTAATTATAGAAGCATTATAGAAGACAGGCTGGAGAGAAGCATGGGGAGATAATGCTCAGTATAGTAAAATAGGGCATACAAAAATATGCCTTTCCCACATAGGAAGAAAGTATGTTTGACAAGAATGTCCATAAATACTGTTTCTATAATTCACATGAGATGAAATGCAAAGCCACTCAGAGCCTTCACCTGACACTGGAGTAGACTATTCAGGAGCTCTGAAACAGCTTGGTTCCTTCTTACCGCTCTCCCCATGCGCTAAATTACGACCTGAAGTGGTGTAGCCAGGACTGGAACCAAAAGCACCAGAGTTTTCTAAGGGGATTTTCAGCGGGACTTTGCAGAGTTAACTGTTTTAGGTAGACACAGCAACACAGTCAACCAAAATTCCGTCTCTGGAGGCTGGCCAGAGAGGCTGGCTCATCAAGCATCTGGGAAACAGCTTGAGGAGATGTGAGCAACTCCTATACTTCTTCTAGCAACTAAGATGTGAGACTAAAATGACA
The DNA here is from genome assembly GCF_000687285.1 of Phaethon lepturus. Classification (NCBI taxonomy): domain Eukaryota; kingdom Metazoa; phylum Chordata; class Aves; order Phaethontiformes; family Phaethontidae; genus Phaethon; species Phaethon lepturus. The sequence continues at coordinate 12,896 of NW_010519684.1, forward strand.
AGACCTTTCCAAGCCAACAAGCATTGTCCTCATCAGATACACTGGGGGAATTAATGGAAACCAGACACTGGCCATGGGGAAAGTCAGGCAAAAAAACACTTGAGAAAAGATGTAGGCAAAGGAAAAGGCAGTGCCTCTTTCAAGGCACTGAACTGTCCCATGTTGCAATGCAATACAACGCAGTATTATACAGCATCCTGAATGTGACATACTAACTGTATTCCATAACGCTTTATGGGAGTAAATAAAAGATGATAGTGGGTAATACACTGCCTGTCACATTTACTAAAAAGCATATCAAATCATTTCACAATGAATAAAAGTAGGTGTTATGTCATAAGGCAAAAAGGCCATTTAAGCAATACACAGCAAGAAGATATTCTAGATGGCAGGAGTTACGAAGACGTCCTTGCATTGAGGGAGGGAAACTATTTCATAAGGAACATGAGTGGGAAGGAAGCTGGGAGACATCCTTCACAGTGAGGCAACTCCCTGTGGAGAATCTGAACTGGCTGGGAAGAAGCTTGCTCTATATTTTATTTATCTGAACTAATCTCTCTTTTCTTTTCCTCTTAATTCTTTCCCAACCACTTATTTTAAACATAATGGTATACATGACAGTCCAGCTGTCCAAGCTAGAAGAGCTCCCATTTAAGAGCCTAAAGCATCTGCGTTTTCAGAAGTGTTTGCCTTCCTCCCCCTGCATGGAGGCCAGCTGGGTATCAAGCTGGGAACTGGGAAGTTCATCTCAATATTCAGAAAATTGTGCTTGTCTCAAGACTTTCCCCACTGTGGATGCACAGCACATCCAATGTTTCTCCTTCCCAGCTAGGGCATGTTCTGCTAATGCCATGCTGCATGAGCAGTGAGATTTGGAAGCACAAATTTTATCCTGCGTTTTCTCTGGATGCCTGCATTTCCTTGCAAGCTTTAGCAATGTATCAACACATCTTGTTAAAGCTACTCCCAGTCATGACATACTACTACAGAAAGAAGTTCACTTTTATTATCATCATTCAACAGACAATGAATTCCTTCACTAAAATGAAACAAAAACAACCCAAAAGGCGATTACTGCTGGTAATAGCTAATCTGACATCTGTTCTTGGATATCCATTGAGCAAAGAGAGTCCATAAGTGTCAATTCCTTCAGAAAGAAGAAGGATTCAGAGAATGAACTTGTCTAAGGATCTAACCAATAATATGGAATATTTAGTTCCACTTTTCTAAGGTTGCTGGAATTTTAGCCTCACTTCCTAAGGCGTTGTCCTGTGCATAAGTTTGCTTCCGTCTTTCTTCCCCTTGTAGAAATGGTTGGCCAACCTCAAAAATTTTGACACAGTGGTAGAGGCTGAAAAGATACCATACTCTGACATGTTTCATGACAAGAAATACACCCTTTTAAATCCCATGAAGCGTAACCTGATGAGCCCATACTCTGCTACAGCTGAGGAGAGAGTTGCTGGAAACAACGTGAAGTTCATTTTACCACTCGTGATATTATTTGTTATTTCAGGAAAGGACCTTGGGAGTTTGCATGTGGGAGTTTTCCAGACATAATCCTCCTCTCCCATGGCTGCTCTCTTTGAAACAAACACAGTGGTCAATGGTTTGCCACCAGTTTTTAAACAAATGAGATAACCTTTGGGTAGAATAATAGCTCTTCAGCTCCTTCAGTTGAAAATCAGCCTGATCTAAATAGCTGAATCCACAGAGTGAGACGCAAAGAACAGTAAAACATTTTTGAATCCAGGCCACAAATCAGTTCATCTTGGGGACAGGCATGCCAAGCAAGCTGTATTTATGGCAGTCTGTTCAGATATTCATTGGTGTTTTTTATTCCCCCACCCTCCTGCAATAAGGAGAAACTTTATTTGTTATCCATAAGGTTCTGTGTAAATCAGAGGAAAAGGTGACAGAGTTCATGGTCAACATAGTGTATTCTGTAGCTGGACACAGTTTGCTGGGAAGATATAAAACTGTAAGGTCATTTACTTTGTTAAAAATGATTTTTTTTTTAGTGAATATAAACAATAAAATGAATCCTAGCCAGTGAACACAACATTACATTTCTGTTCTCTAAAGAAGAAAATAATCCTGCATGGTAGTACCTGTCAGACACCTCTGTCCTTTTAAGAACAGAAATCTAACACACTTGGCCCCGCTCTGCTCCCGCCACAATTCACCAGCAGTTCTCCAAGATGGCAGACGAAAGGAGGGAAAGGGTTGAGGTCACAAGAAATGAAACAGGAATAGCACAAGCCTCGTCAGGCTAAAAATTGTATATGGCAGCCCTAAGCTGAGAAACCAGTCATTCTGGTATAAGAATGCATATGTAAGTGTACATCAGTCCAGTGGATGCAGTACAAAGCATTACTTCAGGTCGTTTTCAGCTTTATAGAACTGCAGTAGTCCCATTTATTTCAAGGAGACTACAAACTAACTTACAGTTAGGCTCATACTTAAGGAGTTTGCTGGATCAAGACTCAAATAAGAGAGCAGCATTTTAACACACCCTATGTGTTACTTGTCACCCAGCAGCTGAGCAATTAAGAAGTGGACTCAAACCCCCACTGGAGTTGATGAAAGGCTCTCAGGTTGGTTGGCTTAACACTGAATTTCAAAGAAGCAGCTCCAGGTACCTGCTGCTTCTCTTATCAACTGGCCCTTTCTTTTTGTCAGGAGCATAAAAGATGCTTCAGGCATCATCAGAGTTCAAATCCAAAGCATGACCCATTCTGTCATTGTGGCAATATCAAAAGATGCTGTGTGCATGTTCAGCCAAATTCAGACCTCACGTCCACTCAGCTAGCTCCCTCTGTATCCTTGAGCTGTGTGGAGAACTTTGCTAGAAGAATATTTTTTATATCTATATAGGATATATCAAAGCAATGAAAAAGTGAGCTGTAATTGAAACAAGCAAGATTAGCCAGTGCAGAATACCAGTGCAGAAGATGGCAGAGAACGAAAATTCAATTCAGAGCCATCAACCATTTTATAACAGCATGGTTAGTGGTCTACCTGTGCTTCTGCGCAGCGCAACCCTATGAGGCTTGGCATCACATAGTCAATTTACGGTTTAACAGGACCTCACTGAAGACCACTCATGAGAATATTAAGTGGGAAATTGATAAGGAAGTCCAGGCATATAATTCATAAAGACATCCTGTTTCTCACTATAATAAGCATTATTCTATTTGCATTTAATAATATTATTTGTATTGTGGAATGGTCACCACTGTAACTGCACTTTGAATGCAGTAGTAAAGAAATGGTCCCAAAACGAAGAACAGGCTGGATTGTATTTTGGTGGGATGAAGGCTGTGACTCTCCTTTGCCCCCTTGGTGGGTATCTTGCTCAGACTTCCACAGATAAACACCGAGAAAACAATTCTTTACTTATTTTTATGGGGATATCAAACTGTGAATTCTGCTTTTTGCAGTGAATTGTATTACTTGCCTTTATTTGACTTCTTGATAGAGATTTTGTTCTACATGAAAGAACATGCTGAATGTCACATATTAAAGCAAAAGTGTCTATAGAAAAATAACATATGTTAGGCCAACACATACAACATTTCGTTGACTGCTAGTTCTTTCATGGGTGTTAGCGTTGCAATGCATCTCTCTGTTGGACTCTTAAACCAACAGCAAACTGAATGTATTTTTCTCTTGAGATTCCATAATTAAGTATGAAAAAGGATAATGTGTATATCAAGAATGTGTAGCTCTAATGATGTGGAGTAAGACTAATGAAAATAACCCCATGATCATGGAACAAAAATACATAAACCCTTGAGAAACCATGAGAAAAAATAAACAGGGAAATGATTCTCCTGCTGCTCCAAAGACCTTAAGGGAAACCTGATAACTGAAGCAGAAGTGTGCAGTGAGCGCCGACACCTCCATGAGAAGGCTGGTACATAACAAACTTGTGTAGTGCCTTGGACAAGATGATGCCAACTATAGACACAATTGCTATTAAGCATGAACATCAACACTGGACTTTGGCTCACGTTGTTTTGCGAAGAACTAGGCACTCTTGTTTAGGCAGTGGCTTCAAGTAAGCAGACCTTTGTGGGAAGTTTCCTTCAAATCCTCCTGGTGCAATGAAAATACACTCCTTTCTCATTATTTTTCAAATTTTTTACGACCAAGCAAGGACTATTTGCCTCAGAAGCTTGGCATGGCTCAAGTCTTAAAAGATAATTTAAGATACTTGTTTTAGAAGCTGTTTCAGTCAAGCACTTCTAAGACTCCACAAGATGTGGAATTTCCTTAAAGAAAGAAAAATGTTGATAAAAGGAAAGAAAATCTGGTCAAAGGGGGAAAGGCTTCTCCTGTTAAACATATTGTGGCAGATAGACAAGCAATTACTGAGTGGAAGGTTGTATGTTAGAACATTAAGCAATAAAAGGAGAAACTGTTTCAAAAGACAAATCAAGGCAATTTTCTCTTGTAATGTGAGTTTCCTTACCCTTTATGTCAGTATTGAAGGTCCAAAATCTTTGGAAGGGAGTGAAAGGTTGTTTCTTATAATGGAAAGTCTGGCAATAGTATTCTAGCAGATATAATTTCTTTGGCCTGAGTTTGCCAGTCCATATATCAACTTATTGCACAAAGATAAAAGCTTGTGGGGATATTTCAGTCCCTTTAAGGCACATGCCTTAAAGACCTAAGTACCTGAAAGTCACCTAGATCTTTAAAAAAAACACCATAGGCAGATCTCACTGTATTAAAATATGATTTTCGGTTCCTTTCCTTTTCCTGTAGTAGCCTAGCAGCTAAATTTCTTGCAAGGAAATGGGAGCCTGTGTTGTGATTCTTCTATTTGCTTGAGAGAATTCAGAACACTTGTCTCCTTCCAAAGGAAGGATGGGTTCTGAATGCTGCTTCAAAGATGGTTTGTCCATTTCCCAAGAAACAGTTAGAAGCAAAATGCAGAAGCAGTTCTTGGAGCAGGGACCAGAACCCAAGACTTAGCCACAAAGTAAAGATCCAGCAGCTTTTCTACTTTCTGGCTCCCAGATGTGCTGTCTTGGGTCTCTGACAGTTTGGACCAGAGCACACCACGGTTCCTTTTTTGTGCCTGTGCCTGAGTTTTGTTCTGATGGGAACCACAGCACTGGGGCAATGAGGGCAGTAGACATTGAGGTCTTTTCCCAGAATGGAGGCAGAACAAAAGTAGGGCCATAGGGATGGCTTTCCGTCATTTAGATAAAACCCCTGTGTTGAGAAACATTTCCCCAGTCTGGAAAGCAATTTAAGTCATACATACTGAAAGTACTGAGTACTTTAAGTGCAGACGATCTTTCCTGTAAGTGCTTAGGACTTTCTCTGGAGATTTGGCATCAGAATGCTGCAGAGCTGTCATGTGGATAGATACTGCAATTTAACAAAGTTTCCAGGCACATTCATAAAATTCTTGGCTGTGGCCTTCTTTATTGTTATGATCTTGCACCAAAGTATCATCTAGAGATTTCCTTAGTCCTGCACCATAGGGCGAAACTACCTGTGGTCAAAGAGCAGAAGAGCAGAAGTGCTCATTCACTGCCAATACGGGCAGATGCCACCCTATATGGGACCAAGGGTTGGGAAGATGATGCTGATGCACATCAGCACAGCCCATAAGCTCAGGTGCTGCTATGCCATGTGCAGCAAAAGTGTCTCGCACCAGCACAGCCACATTCTGATCACTGTAAGCTGAAACCAGAACTGGAAATGGAGTTGGCTTCAAAGGCTCAATTTACAGATCCCAGCTTCCCAAGTCCTTTCTGGAAAAACAGCTGTTTGGCTGGTTACCAAGAGGAACTGATTGGAAACATTCCTTCTAGGCTGTGTGGGGGTGTTTGACAGAAAAAGAAGAGCCTAAGAAGTTGTGGAGCTAAGCCACCGTTTAGGCTCAACTCATGCTGCTGCCCCATGCAGTCCCTGGTGCACCCATCCCACCTGCGCTCAGCCCCGGTGGTACTGGGCTTCGTGTGTCTAACACTGGCTGGTGAGGGTCAGGATGGCACGTCATGCGAATCACGTCATTTTTATTTCCAACTGTGGCATTCACCAGTTGTTTAGTGATACTTACTGCACGAGCCAAGCCATCTAATGCAAAAATTTTTTCTCTTACTGCTTCCTCGTTGTAGTGCCTGACACCAGAGGGGGAATGGAAGCAGTGAAGACACACACAGGTAAAGGTAATGACAAGGTCAGAAGACCACTGCATTACAGATCTCTGTTTAACAGTGGATGTCTCATTGGTTTTGCCCTCTGTCTACATGAACCTAAACATGTCCGTAGTTAATTTTGTGGCAGTTGGAGATTCTGATCAATGTGGTGTTGTGCACTATGGAAACAAAGTGAGAGATAACCTCTCCTCTGTAAAGTTACAAGATAAAGGATGGAAGAACTAGAAAGTCCAGAGAAACATTATTCATATTGTTCAGCAAACCAGTGATGGGACAAAAAATTAAATATACCTTTCCAGATTTCTACTCCAAAGCCCTCGCTGGGCAATGCTCTTAAAAAAAAACAGGTTTTGTTCCTTACCCAGAAGCTCCTTAAACGGGATGGGAAAACTACAAATAATAACAATTAAAACAAATCAGTAGGTTATTTCCTCTTTTTCTAACAAATTAGTTCTCAGTAAAAGGAAGATGTGCATGGAGGTTTTCTTCCCGAGATAAAGGTTTTCTGTCCATTTCATCCATTAAATAAATTTAATCTCACACAATTTCACCTGAAAAACATGTGATTAGAGCAGAACTGGGACCTTCAGTTGCAGATGTTCTCAAACCTTTCGTAATACGTTTCCCTGCCCTGAAGTTCGTTAAGTTAGAGCCACAACAGATACTGCATGAGCAAATGAAAACACATTGAAACCTGTCCGGAGGAAACGAAACTCGGGACTCTGCTAAGACTCCATGGGGAACAGACATTATATATCTTTATGTTCTGAACAGGGCTGAGTATACCGCTGGCAAATGAAGAAGTAATTAAATAATCCTTCACTTTCATGGGCCTTCGATGAACTCTCACTTTTAAACGGAATACTGGAGTTCCCAGTGTAATCACACTGGAGGTAAAGCCAAAATTCAAAATTGTCCTTTGACAGTGGATTCAGTGAAACATTTGACAGAAGAAGAATTGAGCAGTTACAATGATAAATTCAGCCAGCTTTGGCTCCAGATCTCGCCAGCAGGAACATGAAGCAGCACACTCCATTCCTCCAGCTTTCAGAAGACACATTAACCAGCAGGCACCACCAGCACCCCCTCACCTTAAAGCTTCCAGAGAAGCACGGTGAACCCACCCAACTCAGTTTGTCCCTACCTTGCTGAAAGCCTAACACTGTGGAGAAATACTTGTAGATGTCATGGCAGAGGATTTAAGGGAGGAATCTCAGGCTGTGCCTTACTTCTCTTGACCTAGGTTGCATATCAAAAAAGCAGAGAAGCACACAGAGGTGGTATGCATGTGGCTGGACACCAGATGGGACTTTGATGCTTGGATTGGGCATGGCCAGAGTAGGTCCCTGGGAGCATGTGGCACCCAGTACATGGAGACCAATGCCAGGCCAACAAGGCTTGCAGCCTCTGGGCAGCCCGAGGGCGAAAAGGTCCACCCTCCATCAGTGTTGGCTGGGGAAGTCCAAGGGGACTATTTTACTTCTGTCTCACCCCAGCTCTGTGCTGGTATTGAAGTTGCACATCGAGATGAACGTCAGGAGCTGAGGTCCTCTCCGCTAACTAGAAAGGCACAGCTGCGTGTTGACTATTTAACATAGCTCCGAGCAGCTGTTTGGCCGGAGAGGAGCCCGATAAGAGGCTTATGTGACTGAGATAAAAAGGGTGAGAAAGTCCAATAAATACAGTACTCTCACATAATTTAATTTCATGAACACTCTGTATCAGAGCTATTGAATGTAGAGAGGGACATACTGCACCATTTCCTAGGAAAACTTTTTTCCACACTAATACTTGAAATGCAGAAGGCTACCTTGGCAGTCTTTGGATTACCCAAACAAGTGACTTTTACTCAGCTCTGCATACCTTCATGGCACCTAGGATTACCGTTCAAAAAATTCAGCATCAGTCCATCTCACAACAAGAATAGAATATAAAATGCCAGTGTTTTTTTATTAGCTTCAGCAACCTTGAGCCAGATATAACCAGATGTGGCACCAAGAAAGGAAAAATAAATTCACTGTAGTACTGCCTAAAACTGTAACTTGGTCAGTTTCCAGAAAAAAAAATTAGGAATAATAAATGTTCCTTTATTGCATTTAAAGCTCAGAAAATAACAGTTACAAGCCACTTCACTCTTGCCAGTTTGAATCCTTGCCCAAAATAGGAAAAATATTAAAGTTCATATGTTTGACACAGGAAAAGCAAAGAAATTCAGTTTGGCAGAACAGATATGAAAACAGAATTTATGACAAGTTTGGTGTAAGGAAAAATTGTATTTTTCTGGTTTCTATTTGTTGGAAAAAATTCCAGAGACCTTTTTTTTGTCGTTTGTGTTCACTTCCAACCTGCTTCAGTCATTCCTG
>NW_010519684.1:21471-28588 GCF_000687285.1 Phaethon lepturus
TTTCTCTCAGTCTTTTCCATGGAAACCATGGAAGAGCAGTCTATCAAAGGATAAAATTTTAAAACTTTCTTGATTTAGAGACTTCAAAAGTCCTACTTTACAGCAGACATTCAAGAGTACTCAATAAGATGGAATGGCAACAACCATTTTTGGGTTGCCTAGGGTGAAATGGTCTGGGTTTTTTTATAGCCTAGACTGTAATTAAGAAAACACCACAACTATGACCTTGAATATCTTCTAGTATAAACTGTAATTAAATAACCAACATCTTTGGTAAATAACGGCGGCTCCATGTGTTCTAAAATCAGTTGTGACTAGTGTCAGCAGTGTTTTATTGAGACAGCTCTGCACTACTGGACTATCAGTTGCTGGCCTCTGCATAGGTTTACTTGATTTAAAGCAGGTTTTTTTTTTCTGCATTCTCTCATTCTCCTCATCTCACGGCAGCTCCATCCTTCTCAAACCTTCGCGTCTGATTTGTTACCGAAACGAACCTCCTACGTCACTAGCCTCACGTGCCGTTACGAACGCCGGTTTGCTCCGTGCTCAGCCACTTCTCCTCTCTGCTCGCAGCTGCAGGAGCGCTGGGGGATTGCCCCCAGACGTGTCACCCCACCTCCTTCCCACACCCCAGATCTGCCATCCCGGTCCTGGCCCTTTCAGGGCACACGGCAAGACGCAGGGCAGCGTTTCGGAGCCGTCGTCCTCGCCGCACTCCCCGAGAGCATCCGGGGCTATGGCTGGGACGGGCTGTGCCACGGCACAGGCTGCCCACCTCCACGCCGCCCCTCCAGACTACAGGCCCCCACGTACTTCTCGACCCCACGCCGAGACGGACAAACCCCACTGAGATGTGTGCAGCAAATACTTGGCCAGGAGAAGGCGGCCGTCCCTCCATCCCTCCATCCCTCCCTCCCCTCCGCAGGTCTGCCGAGGCTTTCTCTGACACACGGCTGCAAGGTAAAGGCTGTGAGTCTCCCTGATTAATTCGCTTTAATTAAGGGACTGGTAATCCCCCACCTGCCAATTCAAGTCTACCCATATACACATTTACTTGGTTATTTCATACATAAAGCTTTAAATAAAATGTCTTTCTTTTTTGCTCCTACTTTTTAATGGATGCAGACAACCATTCTGTCAAGAAAGAAACAAATGCTCCACTAAACCCATCTCAATGGACAATTTGTTTCTTCAATGCAGCACTTAAGTAATAAAGAAAGAATAAACATAAAATTCTCCTAAGAAATAAAATGAAAGCTCCTTTAAAGAACACTTGTCTGAGGCACGTTAGGATGCTAATAAACTCAGTTCAGACATTTACAGACAAAGCTCGCTCGCCAAATCTATTTTCATAAAGCAGCAAGACAACCTGGAACCAGATCATTTGCTTGTGTAAATCAGCATCATCCTTACAGGGATCACAGCTATTTACACCCACCGAGGACCTGAGCAGAGCAGCAGAAGAAAAAGGGAAGAAAAAAACTCTAAGAGCGGAATGCAGTATCTGAGAAGGAGCAGGAGCAGTAAATGCCCAGCACAGTCATGCACTGCACTCATGATAAATTGAACTAAATCAGCTCATAGTGATATCAGGGAAAAATTCAAGGTGTGCCTCTCTGACCTAGTAATTAGAGTTGAAGAAATAATGGATGTTTTTCATTCACTCGTTGAATTGGGGAGGGGAAGATTCCTATCTATATCAACATGGGATGAGTTGTTTGATCCAAAGGAAAACATTTTATTTTCATGTATTTCTAAACAAATATTAAAAGATAATATAGCAATTTTTTTGTGATTTCTGAATTATCTTCTGGACATAAAAGTAATGGCTGAATTCAGCCAAATTTGTGAATTTCATTCATTACTTTTCACATTTATAGTGGGGTTATAATTTGCTGGGGTTAGTAAGACCTGCTTTTGAAAGTCTCACCCACCTGCACTGGGTACTCTTGTATGACTCAAGGAGAACATCAGCTCATCAATTGGTGCAAATCAGTATTGTTCAGATGACTAAAATGGAGGTGGTCTGATTTACGGTCCCGGAGTGGGGGCTGAGCACTGAGCACGCAACAAAGCTGGCTGCTCTTCAGCTGGCAGGAGCAAGACCTCCGAGCCCCTGCCATTACTGAAGAGCGAAGGAAAACACTCATCCCTCCACCAGAATGCAATGATCAATGCCTTCACCCAGGCAACGGAATTCCTGTTATGTTTTTTCCTTTCCTGGTCACACATTTTGCACAGAATTTCCACTACTGCACACAGAGCTAGAACACAGATATTGAAGTAAGAGTTTGACATTAAAATTCATAGTTTATCATTTATAAAATTACTCAGATGCTATACCATTTGTGAATTTTTTAAAACTAATTAATCCTTTTAACATTGTGTTACTGACATAAACACATAGATAATTTCAGGCCCTTAATTCAGAATTCACCTAAAATCTTGTCAATAGCAGATTCCTGGGCATGGTATATGACTTGTTGTTTTTTTCCCCCTCCTTGAATCATCTGAAATGTTTTCATATGGCCATAAAAAGACTGGTTTTAAGAAGCAAGTCCTGAAAGAAATGCCAGCTAGTCATTAAAAGCGTATGAATCAATTAGATATGTGCTGAGTTCTTCACATTCTCCAAATACAGGTTGCTGTTTATGTCAAGATGCAGAATTATCAGCCTTTAGGTACTATAAGAATTAGTCAAGAAATCCAAGGGCAGAAGGAGTCATCTCAAAAAAACCTGAGTTTGGATGAGCTCGTTCCAAAAAAGCACACTGGCAACAACACTTTGCTCGAAGGAGTATTAAAGGACAAAAAATCAAGCCAACCGCAGGCTTTAAAAATGATAAACAATTAAAAGAGAAATTTAAAAATTGTAGGTTTATTTTCTTAGTTGAGAGTGTATAGCATGGAGGTAGGGATTCGTTGTTTTCTCTCACAAAAAGACGAGAACTCACTAGCTGGACTGACTATTAGGGAGGAAAAATGTTTGCAAAGAACAACTTTCTACCAGAACATAATGCATGGCTGATTACGAGGAAGCCTGCAGACCGTATTTTCTCTCAGAAACCAAAGGAGCAAGAGGCAAAGACTGTCAAAGCATTTGACGTTACCATAAATATCTAAGGTTAATGGAAGGACATTAAAGGCAGTATTGCTCTCCAAATTCTACAGTGGCAGATAAGAGAAGGGAGTTTTCTAGGCTTCTGGAAAAGACAGGAGACATGACGGAGCTATAAATTATTAGCATCATCGTAGTAGCAGTTATATTGTTAATATACAGTAACTTCCAGAAGACAAAGACCAAGGCTCTGTTACGGCAGGTGTTGACAAGTATAATGGGAAACAGCCTGTACTCCTAGAAGGCTATGTATTGAATAGATATCACCAAGGGAATGTAAATTATCTTGGGATTCAGACAAAATTTACAAGTCAGAGGGACTGGACACTGGATCGCTTTATCAGGAGAATCAATACATTTGTCATACTTACTTACTTACTTAATTAATGTTATTACATTCTTTGTACCCCAAATTGTGGCTACTTCAAAAATACCACTTAGGCATTGTATTTGTACTACAATTCTGCAGAACTGTATTTCTGAACTCCACCAGTGCACTCCACAAAACTTCTGACTCTCTTCCTAGGTGCCTGGAGATCTGCTCCTTCTGTAGGGCTTTACCCTCCACGTTCTGCCACAGCCCACATCCAGGAGGTACCAAACACAGACTGACTGGGCACAAATTACTCCTGATCCCATGTTTGTATCAGTTAATAGGTATTTTCTGGCAGATTACAACAGCTTTTCATCAGGCATGCCATAGAGCACTGCATACTGTGGTAGAGTCAAAATGTTGATATTTTTAATTTCTCTGCATGCAGAACTGTATATTCACAGACATTTTTTGGGAATCTGCATACATAACTAAGACATTTCTGCATGCATGCGTCTGGTGTTTGGTTTGTTGGTTTTTTTTTTCCTCTAAATGAGCGCATCTATGATTAAAGTATAATAGTTTTCTACATAGTTTTCTTAATGTTTAGACTGATTGATAGAAGAATAAATTTTATCCCCATTACTTGCAAAAGCTCTCTTACTGAAAGTAAATAGTGATTAAAGAAACCATAAACATTGCTTCATTCAGAATTAAAGCTACTTCAGCTACTTCTTTCATAGAAACTACAGAAAAAAGCGAGGCAGACAGGGTGCTCTTATTGCACAGAATCTGCTCACAGCACAAGTATTTTTTAAGTGTCTTCATATTTTCGCAGGAAGTAATACAATTATCAGAATAGGCCTGGATCTCAAAACGTTTTATTATCCCCCTCACTGTCATTGCCAGCATGAATAAAAGAAACCAAGCAGACAGAAACTGAAAAACTCAAACCATAATCAAGTTGCAATTAGTTATTATGAAAGGCTGCTTGTTATAATATCCTTTATTCTAGATCCTGCTTGTCATTAAAGAGGGAATTGATTATTACAGAAGACACCCAGGGGCTTAAGCACGTTCCGAATGAAAAACAGAAATCTGAAAGAAAAGCCCCCACTGTTCTTGCCAAGCAGAATTAGGGGAGGATGGTATTTGTGGATGTTCATGTAGCTTCTCTCTTGGGACATGATCTTATTCTCCTTGAAGCTGCACTAGTTTCCTCAGTAACGGGATTGGGCTCCAATTTTTCATTCAGGCGGTGGTTTGTTTCTGTGCTTCTTTTCTCTCCATCCCTTTTTCACGGCTGGGAAAGATGCAAACCGTGTAAACAGATGGGATTTTGCTACACTGGTTAACATGTTGATCAATCACATCATCTGCTGTGTGAGCCATCCTTCCCTTCCCTCCCCTCCTTCCACAAACACACAAAGAAAACCACCAGACGTTGAATATCATTGGTCACGATGAAGGGCAACACATTTCTCAGCTTGCTCCCCACTTCGCACATATAAAGGTCTACACAAAGTTTTTGCACCTAACTTCACAGGGGTTTTGCACTTAATCGCAGACACACAATGCTCAGAAAAAAACCTGGTGCCAGTTTCTGCTGTGCAGTGTAAGATCTAGGACATATGTGCCCACAGCTTCTTGGAAGTCTTCCTCCAGGGTTGGCAAAGGAACATGCTGTAATTGCCTGGGGACACCTTCAGTGACGAGATGTCTCTTTATAGCATGGCTGTTGCTCTTAAAATGTATGATGGCAGCGACTTGTAGTCCTCAGGATTCAAGGCGTTTCCTGAGCTAGGCACCATATGGTTATGCAAAACCCTTCTGCAAAAGCTGCTGTGATAAGAGGCAGGATAGAAGTGGAGAAGGAGCATGAAAAGCAGATCACTGCAACAATAGATAGAATATATAAAAAGCAGCAGTCGCTGCACATTCATTACTAATTATATGTCTAGTGTTTGCCAGTAGAAAAATGCTATGTGGTCTGAGGGTAGAAAAGAAAGTTTGCAAGAAAAGGTAAATTTCTTCAACTAGGCTAGCTGAATTGGCTTAAAAAAATCAAAACACCTTTGGGCACAAAGTATTTCCATTGGTCCTCTCTTCAGCATGGCTGGGTCCTGTTGGTGAGGTTTAGAAGTGGATTTTTCAAGGCTTCACTCCTTCTTTATGAGGGAACCAGGACTGCAGGAAGGGCAGGTGAAATACCCTCTCCAGACTACTGGGACCAGAGCTGGTCTCCTGGAAGTGAACACCTTGAGGAAAATGGAGAAGAGCCAAAAGACTCCCGACTTAAGCAGCAGGCTTCCTTCCTGCATGTAAACGAGATGTTGGGGCTGGACCCCATTTTTTAATGAAACCCATAAATAGAATCATACCTACTTTATCCTGAGCATTTTTTAGCGGTAATTAACACAGACAGATTGCAAAGCTCTTCTAGCAGCTGGTTCTATAGAGATGGTGCTGTTCCATAAAAGATGCTTAGGACAGACATGACACTGCTCCCTGCATTAAAGCTGCCTTCTAATAAAAGCAGACATTAATTCCAAATTGCATTCAGAGCACATGGGGGAGCAAAATCAATGTTTGGCCAAACAGATCAAGGAAAACAACTCCTTGGCAAAGTAACTGTGTTTTTCAGCTCCTGTGTGCCCAGTTCAAATGCTACTGCAGTCAATGCAAAAACCTCCTTGGGGTTTTGATAGAATCGAAAAACAATGAAAAAAAAAAAGAATCAAATACAAAATCAAAACCTTGACTTTGAAGCACATTTAAAATGCAACCAATATACACCTCATATTCTCCGGATCCAGTGTTTTAGGGCAAGAATCAGGCTAAGGTACACAAGGTCCCTTCAGCTGGTGGACATCTTAGTGAGAGAATTTTGCCAGCCACCAAGATTTGAACTGAAATATCACTTCTGCTTAATGTTGTCTGAAAGAGGTGTAGCATCTAATATTTAAACATCAAAGGAGTTGAACATATCCCGGCAAAACTATTAATCTTTAAAGGCAGAAGAAAGCTAGTATTTTCAATATACTGAGAGACTGACGAATTATCTGCATTATCTTACTATTATTCAATAACCTGTGTCCATTCAGAGGTAGCAGCACATGCTTAAAATTTTGAAAAAAAAATACATTCCAGCAGTGGCAACAGTACAGATGCAACCGACCTTTGAAGGAAAAAGGCAGAAAAATGAGGCTCTATTTCTGGCAAAATCAGTGCAAAAGTAGTTAGAGAAAGGGAGGAAGAAAAAATGCTAAAGCTTTTCTTATAAAGTGACACCTTAATTTGAATATAAAGATTCAATTATTATTTATAAAGTTGTGTTTTCAATAGAGCTTTTCAACAAACCTATAAAAGAATGAAAAACTCCAGCAGTAATCATCAATCACTTGTATTTCACTACTTTTTTTCATTTTTGTGCAGGGTTTACCACTAGAAAGTGGTTGCTAAAAACCTATGTTAATCTCTGAAATGGCTTTTCTTTAAAAAACTCCAAAACTTTCTTTACAAAAAACCATAAAAACACATGCAAAAAACGAAAGAAAAGCAAAGCAGTGGACAGAACTCATATTATCAGAAATTACTGATGTTGTGCAAGCATTGCACACAGTCTAAGAGCAAGGATTTGCTACTCTTCAGGATGCAATGGTTTACACAATACTCACTCATTCCTG
>NW_010519684.1:28619-76212 GCF_000687285.1 Phaethon lepturus
TGCTAGGGAGAAACCATGGGCAACGCTGTTTTGTTCTTCTTAACTCCATGACCAAAATGTGAAAATTGTACGCGTAGTACTGCCTTACGTGTATTTGCATTCTGCGACTGGATTCAAAGCATTTTTCTGATAACAATCATGCCCTTCTGCAACACTTTTGATGACCTTTTCCATGTCTGGATATTGCAATTATATTAGAGGAAGAGATTCAGAACTGACTAGCTCCCCAAGATCTCAAGATCCAAACCCGAGTGCCCTCTCTCCCACATGGTTTGCTTCAGCAAAGCCTTTGCATAATACTAATTGTCCAGAAATAAAAGTTAACAATTGTGCTTGCAACTGATTTTTGTGAAAATCAACCAGCTTTATGGAGTACTAAGATAAATAATTTCCCAAAGAGAAAGGATTTCTGTAGAAAACAATCTAGTAGAAAACAAAACTTAGACCAGTATTAAGTTGTTTACCTGTGTTTTATATGCATCACTGATGCAATAGCTGGTGAATACTACTGTGGAAAAGAAACTGGATAAGGGCTGGACAGAAAATGAGACTTACTGTTCATGTCTCTTAGTTGTTCTTAAGGGTGCTAACGCACACTACAGTAATACCCAGACAGGTCTTAGGGGGCACGTAGGACTGTTCTCATTCAGGAATTCCATGGCTGAAGAATAAAATGGCTTGAGGAAAAGAAGTAAAGAACTTCTTGAAACCCCACTGAAGACCTAGAGATAACAGGCAGCAGTTAACTACCTAATCAATAACCTAATCATACCAAACCCAAATCATTGTCTAAATCCATGATCAACAGGTCATGCTCACAATGTCATTAAAAAAAAAGAATAAAAAGAAAAATGGGGACAAGTGATAGATTTTGATAAGTATTCAAGAATCAACAAATACGTTATTGTCAGACAAACAGTTCACAGATGATAAAACCAGAAGGGAGCATCATAAGCATCCATTATAACTTGCGGCAGGATACAGGCTATAGCCCAAAGCCAAAATGTATTAGGTTAGGAACAACGGTTCTGTGAACAGCAGAACAAATGAAGATTGGTTTCCTACTGTTTCTCTCTTGCTTGTTCAACTTTTGAGCTGAACTATACTGAGATATTTTGTTATCTCTCCCTTTTCCCGTACAAACTTTACCTCACAGTAATTTGGCAGCATCCAGTAGACTACTCCAGCAACCAGGTCCCAAAGATGTTAAGGCTGCAGCATTTAACTGACCTGTTCAAGATCACGCAGTAAGACAGTGGCAGAGTGGGTAAAATAACCTAACATGAACAGCAAGCAGCTGACCTTCAGCCAGGGCAAGAGCTCATAGTGAGCATTTTCCAAGGCCAGCCCCATTCTCTGTTTCAGACTGTCTTAATAAGAGGGATCAGGGGCATCTGTGGGAACCAGATGAGGGCAAGACTGCCTTTTGTAAACCTGAAGTGTGAAGATCAGAGATCAGGAGATAACTGACAAAATATGTGTATGTATATAGTGTGTGTATACACATATATTTGTGGTAACCAATACCTATGTATGGGAAAGAGGTATGGCACTTTGGCTGCTTACAGAGGACTATTAATAACTGAACACAGAGATGTCTCCCAGCTTGACTCCAGCAGCTATATGGAGTATATGTTCATGAATCAGATTTCTTCCAGATGCCTCCAGGGATAATGAGCAAAACTAATTAAAATGCCATCAAAAAAGTAATGGCATTCTTTCTCCACTAAATTCAGGCACAAATTTAATTCTCCAAATGCTGTGTCAAAGCTGCACTCTGAGAAGTACTAGTAGATCTTGTTGGCTGAATAGGATGTAACCAGATCTCAGGGACTGTACATGGTATTTAAACCAGCAAACTTTCATATCAGCAAAATACTGAATGGAATAGGAATGCGGAGAAAGGAGTTCCCAGCTGCATTAATTTCTAACCCCGTCTTTTCCCAGAAATTATTATATAGCTAAGTGGTCAACAACTTCTCTTCAGCTTCATTCAGAGTGACAGAATATTTATGTGTTTGACAGATATGATGATCATTATTTGTCACCATTCATTACGGATCTCAACCACATTTCCTGCACCCTGCTTTGAAAGTACACACATATCGCTAAAGCAGAAAAATAGATGAGCAATTATATGAGATTATTCCACTCTGAATCCTAAGAACTGGAAGAAGCACGATAGTCAATGCTCATTTGGTTGATGGAAAAAGTCGACGTGTATAGAAGAAACAGTTGCTAACACGATATTATCTGTCATAGGTAGTTTTAATGTACCCTCCACACGGAACCTACATTTAAAAAAATGTAAGGGTCAGTTTAGTGTAACAAGGCAATAGTGGTATTAGGTAAAGAAAGGAGGATTAGAACAAATAATCTACCTACCAGTTTTGGTAGCCACATTGTAAAGGTCTGTGCAATCTAGTAAACATCTGAAAACAGCAGTAGTAGCACCAGACATGCAATAAAGATGTCCATTACTATAAGGGGGGAAGGTTTTGTTTGTGTTTTTTTGGTGAGGTTTTTTTTTCTCCAAACCTTCAATTTGAAATAAACAAACCAAAAATTTCCAGTTTAGAGGACAGATATGTACAGTTCAATTATAGGGGAGATAGATAGTTTCCTCTTACCCTATAAAAGAAGAATGCCAGGGACCTTGCGGGATTTTTCATTCACAGCAGCACCTTGGCTTTATAATATGACTCAGAGAAAACTGCTATGGGACCCAGCAGCTACTCCTTGAGATTCTGAAGACATTCAGATCACTCTTAGTCAGGAATACAGCACGGAAAATATTTTTGTTTTAAATAGAGGTTTTCATAAGTTTGTATTCAGTAAGCAGCGTTTTTGGCCTTGAGAGGCAGCTATTCATAGGGCTTCATCCATCCTCAGGCAGAGACTGAGGTGAAGGGAGTTTCCTGCCATTTGCAAAAAGGATCTGAAGACCCTCAAGAGCACTTGGTGCAACCGCTCACATCTCTAAAGCTACATATGGACCTAAACACCTGGAAGAAGACAAGCATCACTGCATTCTCTTGGTTTTCTAACGAGTGTGAATAATATATGCAAAATTCACTCTCTCCTCTTTCAGAACTCCCTGTCCTCACAGAGATGAGGTTGTGTGCATTTGGTTGTCAAAAACAAAACAATGGGCTATACTGTAACTGCAGCTTGTTCCCTGTGTAAGGGCTGTGCACCTCTGCCAGCCCCGCGATGGACCGAGGGGTGACGGCACTCTGCCACTCATGACTCATTTGGTTTGCTCTGGGTCCCGAGGTCCACAGCCCAAGTCAGGACACTAATCTGACAAAGCTGTCTTGGTGGAAGTATGCAGTCCTGCACACCCATGTGCACATATGCACACAAAGAAAACAGGACTCCACAGTAGAATTGGACAGTATGTTGGCTTCAGGTCAAGAAGAACTGATATACTACAGTCAGCAAAAAAAGAGTACCTCTAAAAGAATTATTCAGAGCTACAACACAAGGAAAAAAATTCCAAGAAATACCCCAAAGAAGGAGATTCAGTTTTCTGATTTCAGGAACAAATACGACCTTTATTTGTATACTTTTGTTCCAAAGGCAGAAATCTAATAAAAATGACTTTATGTTTTATTACTCATGTAAGTCCTTTATAGGTGCCTTAAAACCAAACATATGACAATCATTTATTTTAAAAGGCCATGCTCACAATTTTCAGGGGCAAGAGTCTGAAACGCCTTGTTTGCCTGCTTTCCCTTGTTTGAGAGTAAGTTGCAGAGTCGACAGCATGCCAGGCTAACACAGTGCCAAGCTCCTTACCTGTGTGACAGCCACAAACCTTGTACAGCTGTCACATTTCTGAGGACTGAAAATGTAAATATCCTGCAATATTAAACAGGAAGAAAACAGAGTAAATCACAAAACCTGACCTTGTCAGAATGCTCACATACTTGCCTGCATACTTTTTTGTCATGTTACCCAACAGCAGCCATTAGGAACTGTCACTGTCAGGCAGTGAGACATCAAAGCGTTCCTGAATATTCCAAACCTGGGATAATTCATTTCAATTAATAGCTAACAACTGCTGAGCTTTGCTGTATCCAGTGAAGTCAGCTATCTATGACAAAAGATGTACTGATACGGAGAAAAAGAAATGGGTAGTCCTTTACATCTCATTTACTGTGGTCCTGTTACCATGTTTCTGGCCTATAGTGTTGGCAGCATTTTCTCACTCCAGATCCTGTATTTGTTACGCCATGCATAAGCCGTATCGATTCTCTCTGGATAACAGGATACAGACTTTCACAGCCATCTGTGCAGCTAAATGCAGCCTAAGTTGTCATCTCTACCAGTATCACATGGACTTGTGCACTCTTCATATCTATCCTGAAACCTCCTGCAGAAACCATACCCCAGGCCTATGCCTTTGACCACATCACCTCATCTGTATGTCACTTACTGCTCCGCCCTGCCCTATCAAATGTAAGGTACTTGTTCTGACTTCCAAAGCCTGTATAATTTATTATGGCTTAATCATAATTTCTTACATGCAATCAAACTGTTGATGACTATGGCTGTCATGACCTATGACCTGCAGTCTATGACCGCCATAGTTAGTTTGATATTTAACATTCAAAGAGGTGTGTTCCCATCAGCCCCTGAGGAGCTCACTTATACTTCCATATGCTCTCCTGCATATAATACCTATGAAAACTTTACAATGGCCAGGTCAGTCCAGCTGCTGGTTATTATGCTAACTTCTTTTAGAATCATAGAATAGTTTGGGTTGGAAAGGAACCATCAAAGATCATCTAGTCCAATCCCCTTGCCATGGGCAAGGACATCTTTCACTAGATCTGGTTGCTCAGAGCCCTGTCCAACATGACTTTCAACATTTCAAATGATGGAGCACCCACAACTTCTCTCAGCAACCTGTTCCAGCAACTTACCACCCTCGTTGTAGGAAATTTCTTCCTTATATCGAATCTAAATACACCCTCTTTCAGTTTAAAACCCTTGCCCCTCGCATTGTCACTACAGGCCTTGGTAAAAGGCTCTCTCCATCTTATAAGCAGCCTTTATATATTTAAAAGCCGCAATAAGGTCTCCTCAGGGCCTTCTCTTGTCCAGGCTGAACAACCACAACTCTCTCAGCTTGTCCTCACAGGAGAGGTGTTCCATCCCTTGGATCATTTTTGTGTCCCTCCTCTGGACCCGCTCCAACAGGTCCATGTCTTTCCTGTGCTGAGGGCTCCAGAGCTGGACACAGAACTCCAGGGGGGTCTCCCCAGAGCGCAGTAGAGGGGCAGAATCATCTCCCTCAACCTGCTGGCCACACTGCTTTGGATGCAGCCCAGGATACGGTTGGCGTTCTGGGCTGGGAGCACACATTGCCGACTCATGTCCAGCTTTTCATCCACCAGTACCGCCAAATCCTTCTCAGCAGGGCTGCTCTCAACAGTTTGTAAATTTAGCCTGCTGTTGCTTGTGTTGGGACTCCACCTTCTCAGGGTAATCTCTTTGTCATTCACACAGCGCTCAGGACAAAGAAGATGCTTGACTGTATTGATGGCAGGGGCTAAGACCACTTTTTCTTTGGGGGGTGTGACCTAAACAAATTCAGGATTGGGATGTGAATGTGCTGAAGAGGGTCACGCCTTTCATCTTTAGCTCCCTGAAAGTAAGGTATCTCACTAAACCTGTCACATAGGCTCTATCTACTTTCCGTGGATGCAGGATTAATTAAGGCGCTTCTCTGCTGGCAAGCACAGCTGTATTGTCTCACTTCAGGAGGACCATTGTTTATGCCCACCTTGGAGAAGGAGGGAGTACACAAGGGCATGGGGCTGTTGGTTTCTCCAGCTTCTTGCCAGGGACTCTGGCAACCACCCGCCCCGGTCCACTGAGGACCTGCTTGCACTTGAGCAAGGTCCAACAACCTGTGGTAACCTCCTAACCATGGTCTCCCTCACCACAGCCGGGGACCTCAGCCGAGACAGAGACAGCACCGCGTCCCACTGAGAGGGCGGAGCACCTCGGGAGCCACTGTCACAAGTTTTAACCAGCTCCTGGAATTTAACATCTGCCGATTAATGGCAGCAAGTCGGATTTAAGGAAAAAGGGATCAGCCTCCTGGTCTGCCTGCCCTGCGGTCAATACGTTGCCCACTCCAGAGTAACGGGGGCTTCTCATACGTGACTTGAAGTGAATCGTTTGTGTTAAGTTTTAGTGAGAGGCAGAGAACTAAGCTGGCTCAGGATCACTTTGGTCCCTCCTAACTGGGGGGGGGGGGGAAATTTAAAAAGATTCACTATTTTTCCTTTTCTTTTGGATAATACTGCATGTTTCACCTTTTTTTTTCTACCACTCGGCTAACTCAAAATCAGAGACGCAGCACTCATGTGCCTCTGACAGACTTGACATTAGCTGTTACAAGCTGCAAGACTTTACAACACTGACAACTTTACCCAGTTCTGAAGAAGCGTGTTGTTTCTGCCTCCTTTTCAAAAACCAGAAGGTTTGACTGCTTGTTCTCAGCTATGAGGGCAAGCTTGGATTTTGCAGGTATTTCTTTCTCCTTGTTCCTTACCCAAACCATCCCCAAACCAGCACAGCTTAAGAGGAACAAGGAGGTTAAAAAGAGTAGGAATTGATTTTTTTTTTTTCCCCCTGCCACCATTCGGTGCTGCTGTGGGACCACAACAAACCTTGGCGCTTTGTCCCTTTTTTAATAAGGATAAATGTGACTGCCAAGCCCCAAGCCACGTGACCACACTTTATATAAGAAAAAACACCATCTGCATACATTTCAGTTTCATGAGACAAAGTGCCTAGTTCATCTAAAATCTCTCTCCAGGGGTATATATCAGAGTTACCTCGTCCTCGAACACTGAGCTGCAGATAAAGTCACTAAGCACTTACACAGGTCAGAAACAAACCCAAACAGGGCACACGTGGAAAGAAAAGCCTCGCTGTTAGTGACCACTGCTGGCGGGGTTTAATGGCAGGAATGTGATTTCCAGCTTCATGCTGCCAATTTTGGGTATTCCGAATACTATGACTCAGGAGTCAAGAATCTGTGAGGAGTGAACCTGAGACACCAATGCTGCATGGGCGCATGCTCCAGTTGACTTGCCGGAGACAACATACCTGACAGGAGGATACAGATCACTCACTGCTTTGAGATCACAGAATCATAGAATCGTTGGGTTGGAAGGGACCTTTCAAGGTCATCCAGTTCAACTCCCCTGCAATGAGCAGGGACTTCTTCAACTAGAGAAGGTTGCTCAGAGCCCCATCCAACCTGACCTGGAATGGTTCCAGGGATGGGGCATCTCTGGGCAATCTGTGCCAGGGTTTCATCACCCTCATTGGAAAAAACTTCTTCCTTAGACCTAGTCTGAATCTACCCTCTTCTCGTTTAAAACCATTACCTCTTGTCCTGTCACAACAAGCCCTGCTAAAAAGTCTGTCCCCATCTTTCTTATCAGCCCCATTTAAATACTGGAAGGCTGCAAGAAGGTGTCCCCAGAGCCTTCTCTTCTCCAGGCTGAACAACCCCAGCTCTCCCAGCCTGTCCTCAGAGGAGAGGTGTTCCATCCCTCTGAGCATTTTTGTGGCCTCCTCTGGACCCACTCCAACAGGTCCATGTCTTTCCTATGCTGAGGACTCGATGGAGGAGCAGTGTATGACTCCCACCTGAGCAGTCCCTTCCTCCTGGTGTGCACTGGAGTGGTGCCTCCCTTCTTACACAAACCAGCAACGCCCTACACCAGCCAGTCAGCAGGGATGTCATGGAAAGCACACGCTGCCCTAAGTTCCCTGGTCTGTTCCATGCAGGCCCTGGTGCAACTGCAGGGAAAGTCTTCTTCAGCCTCAACCAGGACATTTTTTACTCGTCTGTACGCGCAGGAGCTCCAGTGAGTAGCCACTAAGCATGGACACACATACAACTTTTTACTCAGACATGTGTAGGAGAAGCACATCAAAAAGCACTTTCTTATGAGAAATTCAATCTCTCATCCCTACCACCAACCACCCTCTGACAAATTTCAGGTCTCCATCCAAATACAGAGGAGTCATAGCTACTCAAAGAAAGTCAACACATTTATCAAGATTAGAAAACAAACATTTTCTTCCCGTTTTATTCCCAGAAATGCCTGAGATTTTCTGGTCACCATTTTCCCAAACAAAATAATTAAAATAATATGGCTTAGGGTAGATATTCATCTTGGAAAAACTCATCCCGAGCTGTCAACGTTTAGCACAGGCATTAATCTTAAACAAAAAAAAAAAAAAAAAGAAAGGAAATGAATGAGGTCTTCGTAAGAGATGTTATTCCTAAGGGTGCTCAATGGGACTGTGAATGAAGCTGAGCTGCGCCGATCCTTCCTCCCAAAACACATCCCACCTCACGGTCGGTGATGTGCGAGCCCTGGAGTGTGCTGAGCGGCACAGTGCCATGGGCACAGTGGTCAGCATGTGAGCTTTCACTAAAAGCACAGAATTAAAAGGATAAACTCCAGGCCATGGTAGTGAATGGATTCTAGCTTTAAAGGCAGGCTGATATGATTAATAATCCTACGGATTTTTTTAAGAGCATCTTAAATGTTTCTCAAGGAAATTCCCTGATCCACCTCTACCATGGACCCCCTCTGCTTTGGTGTGACACAAGGGTTTATCAGCTCTCCTCTGGGAAAAGTGCAGAACTGTGCCATGGCTCATCTCTAGTAATACAGCCAGACCCTGAAAGACTCACAATAAAACCTTTACCTCATATCTCACAGTACACTGTTTTTTCCCCTCAACCTTCCTTGCTCGCTCTCACTCTTCTCTCTACCCATAACACATAGGACTTTGAGAGCATTTCCATATACTCATGAGTGTAATCCTGTATAAAATATACACATTATATTAATCACACCTGAAAAATAATCTCACTGTATTACCTGAGTTTTGTTTTTAAAAACTAAGACCAACATGAAATGCTTATCACATTATGACATTCAGATTTCTCTGATTAAAATTTATTAAAATATGCACACATCCACACACACACACGGAAAAGAGAAGGTGAACACAGATACGCTCAGAGAAGACATCTTTAACTGAAAACTGCCTTCATATTTCACCCCGTCAGGATATACTTCTGAATACTATAAGCAGAAAAATCTACATTACTGACTAATATACTTCAGTCTCAACTTATTCTATGTTTTTGAAACTCTTCAGTCACTGATGCCTTTATCCTGGAAGGTCAATAATTTAAAAAGACAACATTTTGCCTTTTTAGAGCACTATGTATCGCAAGTGTTGAAGAAAGAACTTCACCGAAAGCCCTTGATGAAACGTTCCTCTGAAAAACCAAAAATCAATAAAATCTTTGAAGTGTTGTTCTGAAGTACAACTGGTCTCCTTTTCTAATGTGCCAGCATAAAACTGAGTTCTGAGCAATTTTTACAGAAACAAATGAGTAGGAATTGTCTTCTTTGGAATGGAGGCTACAATAAAATTAATAGAAAACTTATACCATATTTTAGATAAATGCCTTGAGAGGTTAACAAAAATAAACAAATGCCATAAACATTTTAAAAAAATGACAGAGACAAATGCCCGAATTTAGTGAGGTGTATGTTCATCATCTATCTGGAATTTTGGACTGGGGAAGGAGGGACTTGGGCTCCCAGTTCCAAGGATCCTGCCAATTTTCTTGGAAAGAGGGCTGAAGAGGTCTGCTGGTAGTGCCTGCAGCCTTCTCCGCAGTCCCACCAACACTGGTGTGGCTCAGGAGGACCACACTCGTCCCACAGGACAGGGCACACCCAAGCCCACAGCAGTCTGCTGCAGCAGACATAGAAGTCTGTCTGTGCTTAATTAATTGCAGCTTTTAACAGCATGCATCATTACCCTTTATTGTACTCAAACCCAGCAGGGCCCACGCCCACACCGCATTCAGCAATTTGTACAAAAGGCAAAAAGCTTTAGCTCCCACCCTCTCAAATGCCCGCCGCCGCCCCGCCGCAGACCCGCTTTGCACCGACCACCTCCTTATGTATTTGTTCTGCCCTTCACCAGCGTGCTATGCTATGCTATCGATGGCATTGCATGCCCCTCGTTAATTCTAATCAACGATTAATAATCACAGAGCTCACAGAGACTACTGGAGTAACTGGGAACCACTGAATGATAATACTGCTCAATAGGGTTACAAAAGACTTTGTCGCCCTTTCTTACATAAAAAGTGCTAAGTTACAATGTACAATGAAAGGTGTGCCGCTTGCCATTTCTCTTTAGACATTTAGCAACATCTTCCCCTGTGTTCAGGGCTCTCATGGCACTTACGGGATACTCCTAAGCATCAAAGTAATGTTTTAGCTCCTTCAGATATCACCACGTTTTCATGTTGTATTGGTAAGAAATGTTTTTGACTTAACATGATATTTTTTATGCATGTCACTGCCTTAGTATCTTTTCACACAGTTGTTCTTTTTCTTTTCTTCTTTTTCAATACCATAATTTTTTACGTGTTAAAGCATCTTTGTGAGATCGAAAGGCATTCCTTGGAGGGAAGGTTAGAAGCAGTTAGAAGAAGAGACTGTTGTGCCCTTTTCTTCTAGCATCCATCAAGAGGAGTACAAAACAAACACTCAGACCACTTCCAAGTGACCATGGGCGATAGTCTCACAATGCTCCTGAGAAGTAAAGAGCACTGCCCTGTCCTTGTCTGGCAGCTCCCACCTCTGAAGCCACCTGCTGAAGAGTTGCTTCCACTCCCTTTTTTATGTTCCACATCTTGTTTCATCTTCCAGCATCACTCCCACACTGCAGCGCTCTGTGCAATCTCAGAATTAAACTATTAGCGGTACACAAACACGTGGGCCGCATCGACATGCCCGTGCCACACCAGGTGTCTGACGAAACACAAAATGTCCCTCACCCAAACCAGACTCATGTCACTCTGACCCTCAGCCAAACATTAATGTCAGGAACTATTAAATTTGCTAAGTTCATTATGTATTGAGTGTTTTCCTTGGAAATATTCTCATTTTGTAATCTTGTGCTGTATAATGTTATGGTCAGGATTATATGATTTTCGTAATGGTCTGGAATCGGACTTTGAACAACGTTATTACAAAACCAGAACAGCTGTATTTATATTTCCTTAATTTTGAGACAAGTAATTGCAAATAAGAGAAGAAACAGATGGGCAATCAAGCAAACAGAAGCAGATACGGTCTCTGTCTAAACTGTTGCTGACTCGTGTCACCAGGCCACCGCTTGAGCAAAGAATAAGACAACATCCCACTCCTCCATGAGCTATGGGATTTCATGTGACCAGATGTAATGATAGGAATTATGCCAAAATTAACATGAAGTCTCAATGTTTTAAATTACTGGCATCATAATTTCATGACTACAGGGCCAATTTGTAAAACAGAAGAAGCGTCCATGTAGGCAGCCATGGACCTAATAAGATTTCCAGGGTCATACAGGTGACTTTCAACACCTTCTAAATGACCTTTAAATTCCTAATTTTTTACTGATCTTTAAACGCCTTTTAAAACTTTATGCAATATTAGAAGGTCCTGGCACAGTTAATGGGCAACAGCTATTCTGAAGTAAGTTGAAAGACCTCTCAACATCTTTGTTACAGCTTGCTCATAATGGGCTCCAGACAATTTTTTTGCCTCAGAGCAGCTCCTAAAATATTCAAAATAACCAGTGTGATTACTCTCCAGCTATATATGTGTGTGGGTGATATATGGGATCTCAGTGTCTTTCACCCTTTCTCATACTCCTGCGAGGAAAAAAAACGGCTTGATGTCTTCATTAATATTTTGCAGGCCACTATCACATGCTATGAAATGCAGTCTCAAGTGAGAGGGGAATAAATGAACTTTCTGAACCACTGGCAATTAGTTTTGAAAGATAGTGTAGATCTAGTGAGTGCCTGGAGAAACAGAAAAAGGAAAATGTGGCCTCTGTCTTTCAAAAAATAGAGATAACAATTACCTGAAAAGCAAAGCAACGTGCCTCTGGCCCTTCCAAAGGCAGATCAGCCAAGTCCCTAGTCCTCTACTATACCCACAGTGTGAACATACCACTTGGGTGTCACTCTGAAGGAGCATCAAAAGAGAAGAAATTGCTAAACTACCCATGGGATAGTGACCAAAGTGCATCATGGAAAAAGAACAGCTTTCTGCATCACAACTATGTTCAGGAAAAACAATGAAGAACTTCAAAGTTCATTTGCAATGTAGAAAACCACATCCAAGGGGACAATCCTTTCTCCCCAAGTGCTCCATATGAAATGCTTCACTTTGTTTTTAACCCATTTAATCATTTACAGAGAAAGACTACCCACAATATACCTAACCAGAATTCTACCTTATTGGGTGATAGAAACCAGCAAGTCTGTCACTGTGAACTGTATGTTAGACATAGCTGGCAATTCCTCTGCTTATAAATCTGACTCTGGCTTTTATAAGCACTTGCTGAAGTCATGGTGATGAGGTTGTTACTTCATAACTGAATAATGCAGTTTTATGGCTTGTAAATTCCCTGCTGAATGGCTTGACGTGAACTTGTGGAAAAGAGAGAGAGGCAGAATGACTGTAGAGGAAGATTGCTGAAGTCTGCCATCCCCGCTGCCCAGAGGCAACTCCACACTCTTCTCTTACTAAAGGCTGAGTCTGCAGCTTCAAAAGGCGCTAGAGATTTGAAAAATATTTCACGATACATGACAAAAATGGTGAAATGTGTTTTGCCTCTGTTTTCTGCATGAGAGTAGAAACAGAGTGTTATTCAGAGGCTGTGCTGACCATGTTTAGTTGATCAAATAACATTTTGCTCTCCAAAGTTATTTCAGTAGACTTGATGTCGTTGCAGGTCAGATCTGAGCCTCTGGAATTTCTTAGACTGTAAAAGCACGCTATTTCACAGAGTTTATGTTCATAATAGGAGACAAGAGTCCTGGAAAAAATACCAGCAGAGAAACTCAAATAATTTCTAAGAAAAATTAAGTGCTTTATTGCAAAAGTTAAAGGAGAGGAAGAGAAATTGCAATACAGCATTGCAGCATAGCAATGCACGAACTTGAATGAAGTGTTACTGCAGAAGAGGGAGGAGAATTAACAGAAGAACACAGCAAAGATGACTATAAAGTATGAAAGATTAAACTGTATTTCTATGCTATATGCAAACCCCCAGGGTATTTCAGGGCATACGTATTCTCAGATACTGTGCCTAAACAAGAGTGTGGAGAAAGCCATTTCTGTCAATTAAAGGCAGATTTTTCTGTCACCAGTGCTGAAGTGGCGATTTTATTCCCTGCCAAACTACAGATTGTTTTGAAAGAAAAAAAAAAGGTTTCTTTTCTATTATGATGACTCTAAACCAGTTACAGCTGTCTAACAAAACAGATGTGGGACAGCAGAAGTGGAGGAAAGTTCACTGGATCGACTCTAAAGGAAATAAGTCCGAGACAATACGCTATTCTGGAACCCTAAGTCAGTGCAGAAATGCCAACAGCTTTAATGTGGACTCCCCCTTCCCTCCCAACAGCACGATCTGCTGACAAATGTAGGCACTGTCGAATTGTATTTGCTCGCTGCTGGAAGGCACCAACGCCGCGCGTGCTGCCGCGACGCTCAGAATTTTAATGCTGCCCTATCGCAAGAAGAAACAAACACAGTGATCCTTATCACGACGGTGTCCTGCCCCTCCCTCCCATAATTTTCCTCACCTTTTTCATTTCCTGCAGTCAAACCAAATACCTGCAAATGAAGAAAAGCAGTCTTCCTTTTCCATTTTCCATTATCTTGTTGAGTATAGCCCATATATTATATAGCATACTTATTCACCGTGTAATCAGAGTACTTATTCACAGCCAACACTCCAGTCACTAGAGCTCAAGGGAACATATTTGAGCTATCTTTAAATTAGCTGTCTCGGTATTGATAGCAGGGTAGCTATCATAACACAGAGCACAGCACAGCATGCTGAATATTGCAGCTGCCTGAAAGTTACCACAGGTATTTCTAACAGATCTGCAATCTCAGCAGCATTTGCAATGAGTGGCTCTTTTTCTGCATATTTATTTTAACTATCACAACTTCAGAAATGAAGAAGGGAGGATAATGAAATAGAGAAAGAGAAGGAGTGATAAAAACAACATGAACCAGCTGAAGGAAGCAAACAAAAAACAGACTCACTTCCTTCATCCCTTAAGTTATTCAGGTTATTAAGCAGCGTTATTTACCAAATTACCATGTAAAACAATCTTTTTGGCCTAGATCTGCTCAAACTGAAGTCAAGGGTAAAAAATTTTTAAAAAGCAAAATGAATGGGATGAGGCTATCAGCTGGAGAGATTTCCCAGGGCTTAAAACTACATAGAAATGTGATGACAAAGACTAGGAACTTTGGAAAGTCACTACTTTGACTAAAGCTCAGGACTCTGAAAGAAGCTAAATTTGCAGTTTTGTAATGGACTCTTACACATTTGCTGAAATTTTCTCACAGAAAAGAGAGAAAGCGTATGCTTGCATATAGACCTGGTCAGTAAGATGGATGGATAGAGGGAGGTCCTCAGGTATGATGCACAAGCAACATCTAACAATCCTGTTTATTTCTTCAAGATAAGGACATTTCCAAGTAATCGGTGCCGGGAAATTGCCCACCTTTGGAAAGTCACATCAGGCATCATGTACACAACAGAAAGGAGATCAGCAAAAGGACAACATGACTTACAAAATAAACTTTGAAATAAACTCTTACTAGTCAGCCTTGATTGACTTAAACCATTATCTGACAAACCCAATGTTCTGGATCAGAGATCTTGACACAAGGATCCTGATTTATATTTTTTTTTTTTTTTAACATAAAACTGTCTTTCCCTTTTGGAGCTGTCAGTCACTTTTTTCTCCTCCTGTTTTGAGACTAATGATCTATATACACAGCTTAAAGAAACATCCCCACTGACGCACTTTCAACATTTCACACACTTAATCTTCATTTTCACCCAGATGCTTTGCTTCGTCAGGTAATTTATATAATCAATATATTATGAAGCCAAGAATTACCAGAATACATTACGAAAGATCTGGAAGACTCGAACAATAATGATACTGAAAAAAGTTGTTTGAATTATATCCCAAAACTTGCATAAAGTCCCAAAACTTGTGTAAACCTATAGTAAACTGAATCCTCTTCTCTCATTCCAGTGGATTACTGGATGTCAGAGGTTTGTATGACCCAAGTAGAGATATGGAAATGAGCCCAAAATAAGCTCAAAAGCCAAAGTCTATCAAAAAAAGATTTAGTTTACAGAAGAAATAGTGCTATAAATACCCAGGAAAAGCATTCCTGGCAAGTCCTCAGCAGAGGGAGTGCCACAGATCTAGAGATACTAAAGATGAATGCTGAGGCTTAATTTTCTGAGAGATATCAGATTTTTAGTCTCTGTAGCCTCTAGAGACAGAAAGTGAATTTGATCATGTAAAAAGACTGTCATCAAAAGCTTGGAGAGTCATAAAAATGCTCTCGGAGAAAGGGATAATACTGAATAACACAAATGTTTAGTACTATGGGGTGCACAGCCTCTTATCAATAAAAAATTTACTTACCTGAATGTATGCTGGTGCAAATATTGTCCCCAACTACACCAAGGCCACTCAGCTGAGGTCCATGAGTTCAGGCAGATGCAGAAAAAGGCAGGATTATGTTATTTAGTGTAATCCATCATTTATGAACCATGTTAACATCATCCACTTGTGATAAAAGGAATATACAGAAATATCTAAATAGGCTGTTACTGGTTAACTTTTTATATAAAACTGTCTTTCCTTTTTGGAGAAATTAGTCTTTTTCAAACTAATGCAGCATATTCATGGGTGACTATCTATGTCCTCAGAGAACAGTAACATTAGAAATAATTATGAGCCATCTTAATTAATTAAAGCTGGTTTTCCACCCACTTAAGTTTTTAATCTATTGCTGCGCTAGCCAACTGAGAATTGACACACTGAAAGTAAGGAACTGATTATATCACCACCGGCATGTTCTGAAAAGAGCCAAACACCACCTTGTCCTTGGGAAAGAACGCAGCTCTAGGAAAGAAAGTGGAACTAAACCTGGTAAAGCAACATCAGCCACAAGATTTGAGGCATTTCTGTACTGATGTCTCTTCCCAGAGCTGTATTTCAGGAAGACATATGCCCATACTGGTAAAGGTGAAAGGCCAGAATGAGATCAATGTGACAAGCACACACAAAAGTCAACAGAACCAACCTAACCTCTCTGCAACATGAGGGAACAAAAATATTATTTTCATGATGTCATTAATTTTGGCGCATCTTTAAAAAGGCTTTTCAGAAAGAATGGTGCTTGCATGCTCCACATTCAAAGCCCCATTTTGTCCAAACGATGTTAAAAATTTTGGCCAGGAGTAACTATGTTGTGCCTCTGACACTGCATAGAATTGTAAGATAATACTTAGTGGATCAAGGATCATGCAATGGCACCCACAGAAGCAGAGCAGGTCACAGCACAAACTTCCTGGACCAAGACTTGCGAGGAATGGTGATATGAACTTTAGTTCAAGAGAGAAAAAAATGAATGTAATAAATAAAAGCCACCAAAATTTAACTCATTTCACAGGCATGCTTTAAAACTCCTATGTCTGAGAGTTTTTCCGTTGTGTCCAGCTCTGCTGGACCCGATACTGCTTTGCTGAACCTAATATTCATAAACAAGGAAGGACTGATCGGGGATGTAAAGGCTGCAGGACCGTAACATGGTGGAGTTCAGGTTCCTGAGAGGATGGAACAAGACAAAGAGTAGAATCACAGCCCTGGAGTTCAAGAGAGCAGACTTTGGCCTGTTTGGGGATCTGTTTGGAAGAACCTCATGGGATACCATCCTGGAGCAAAGAGGGACCCAAGAGCTGGTTGATTTTCAAGGATCACCTTTTCCAAACTCAAGATTAGTCCATCCCTAAAAGCAGGAAGTCAAGCGCAGGTGGCAGGCAGACTTTATGGATGAATAAGCTGCTGACTGAACTCAAACATAAAAAGGAAGCGTACAAGAGCTGGAAGCAGGGAGAGGAGAAATGTAGAAACAGTATAAGCATGCAGGGATGGGGCTGGGAAAACTAAAGTCCATCTGGAGTTTAACCTCCTGAGGGATGTGATAGGCAACAACAAGAGCTTCCACAAGTATATCTGCAGCAAAAGGAAGACTAGGGAAAATGCAAGTCTCAATGGGGACCTGGTGACAAAGGACATGGAAACAACTGAGGTATTCATTGCATTTTGCATTGACAAACTGATGAAGTATAGACAAGGTCAGTGGAAAGAGAGGTGGACTAAGAACTGTCAGGCTCAGAGAGTTACAGTCAGCGGCACGAAATCCAGCTGGAAGGCCAGTCACTAGTGGTGCACCCCACAGGTTGATACTGAGACCTACTAAATGCTGTTTAGCATCCTCATTAATTACCTGGAAAATGGGACAGAGTACACCCTCAGCAAGTTTGCAGATGATACAAAACTGGGAGGAGTGCCCGATATACCAGATGGGTGTGCTGCCACTCAGAGAGACCTCAAGAGGATGGAGAAACAGGCTGACAGGGACCTCATGAAGTTCAACAAAGGGAAATGCCAAGTCCTGCACCTGGGAAGAAATAACCCCACGCACCAGGACAGGCTATGATCAACCAGCTGGAAAGCAGCTCTGCAGACAAGGGAGGCCTGGTGAAAAACAGGTGGAACATGAGCCAGCAATGTGTCCCTGTGGCCAACAGCCTCCTGGGCTGCATTGCCAGCAGGTCTAGGGAAGTGATGTTTCCCCTCTGCTCAGCACCGGTGAGGCCACACCTGCAGTGCCATGTCCAGTTCTGGACTCCTTGGTACAAGGGAGATACAGACATATTGGAGACAATGCAG
The DNA here is from genome assembly GCF_000687285.1 of Phaethon lepturus. Taxonomy (NCBI): domain Eukaryota; kingdom Metazoa; phylum Chordata; class Aves; order Phaethontiformes; family Phaethontidae; genus Phaethon; species Phaethon lepturus. The sequence continues at coordinate 46,543 of NW_010519684.1, forward strand.
CAAAGGGACACGAAGATGATAAAGGTCTTGAAGCATCTGTCATATGAGGAAAGGCTGTGAGAGCTGGGACTGTTCAGCCTGGAGAAAAGAACACTTGGGGGATTAAATGTAAATGTAAATGTAAATGTAACCATACATATGCATATGCATATACATATACATATAAAATACCTGAGGGGTTATACATGATGGAGCCAGAGTCTTCTCAGGGGTGCCCAGTCAAAGTAAAAGAGGCAATGGGCACAAACTGAAATGTATACAAGGTCATGTAAACATAACAAAAAAGATTTTTTACTCTTAAGGATGGTCGAACACTGGAATAAGTTGCCCTCAGAGGTTGTGGAGTCTTATCCTTGGAGACAAGAATCCAACTGGACACGGTCCTGGGAAACCTGCTTAGCTGACCCTGCTTTGAGCAGGGGGTTTGGACTAGATCCAGAGGTGCCTTTTGACCTCAACTATTCTGTGATTCTGTGACTCTGTGATTCTGTTTTTTCCTAGTATCCTCATACTTTGCTTCCTATAGTGTGAAAATAAATGGCATTTTAGGAGCACAACAGCAAAAAATGCATACATGCTTGCATATACACAAGCAGTCTATGCCAGTAGAGTAGCAGATGCCTTCACAAACATGCATTACTGTGTACTTCTAACTGTGTGGAAGTTGTACCACGACCTCTGTTCTTTGGCTGAGAATTGACTCAAGTCCCTACACAGCAGAAAAGCAGTTATCCCTTATTCATCATTTTTCAATCAAAGGAAAAGAATAAAAGAGTGGTGTCCATGCTGCATGTACCAGGAATGTTGGGAAGCAAAGCGCCAGCGAGCAAACCACATCTGTACTCCTGGTATATCATTTTACACTATTCATGGCTGGAATGTGCTAAAGCAGCATGGCCCACTTGGCAGTCGGCAAGCCAAACCCGGTGCCTCCATTGAGCCCGCTGCCTGTTCCCCAGGCAGCACAAAGAATGGCTGGCTGAGCAGCCAAACGCCTCCTCCTGCGCTGGCTCGCCGGCCTCACGGCTCTGCTGGCTGGCTCAGAGGGATGGGAAGAGGGTCCTACAAGAAAGACATTGAGTTGCTGGAGCGTGGCCAGAGAAGGGCAACAAAGATGGTGAGGGGTCTGGAGAACAAGTCTGTGAGGAGCGGCTGAGGGAACTGGGGTTCTTTAGTCTGGAGAAGAGGAGGCTGAGGGGAGACCTTATCGCTCTCTACAACTACCTGAAAGGGGGTTGTGGCGACGTGGGTGTTCGGTCTCTTCTCCCAAGTAACTAGCGATAGGATGAGAGGAAATGGCCTCAAGTTGCACAAGGGAAGGTTTAGATTGGATATTAGGAAAAATTTCTTTACTGAGAGAGCGGTCAAACATTGGAACAGGCTGCCCAGGGAGGTGGTGGAGTCACCATCACTGGAAGCGTTCAAAAAACACGTGGACATGGCACTTCAGGACATGGTTTAGCGTGTATTGTGGTGTTGGGTTGATGGCTGGCCTTGATGATCTTAAAGGCCTTTTCCAACCTTGATGATTCTGTGATTCTGTATTTCTGGGGAAGGGAGGTAATAAACTTTGGTTGCCAGTGGGGTGAGAAGCCTATCTAAGTAGGGAAAAGGTAGGAGTATGTTGCTGCTGCCCTGGGGTGGTGTGGAAGGCAGGTGCTTGTGCATGGAGGATGAAGATAGGCAGATGCTGTTAGAAGAGTGGGTGGTCTTTAAGGCGGGGAGATGGGGGATTGCCCTCTCTGGGATAAACCAGAATGGATCCAGCTGCCAAGATCACTCTGCACATGTGCATCTCCCCAAATCCCTCCTAACAGCATTAGTGACGAAACGCCTTGTTCCTAATATCGCAGTCCTATGCTACCCAGTTCCCCACCTTCCCCCTCTGGGGGGAGCGCGCCGGCTCCCCGCCCGGGTGCGATGCCCAGGTTCTCTGCAACAGGCGCAGCTGCAGCCACCCCGCAGCACGGCCCCGCATGCTGGGAGACCGCACGGACGGAGCCGCCAGTCTGGCAAGGCTCTTCCAAACCTGCATGCTCCTTCCTTATATGTTCTCTTCTTTCACATATGATATTGTCTAAGCACCACCAGTGCTTTAACTGAATCCTGTAAATAGGAAGAATCTTATAAATAGGAAGGAGAGGTGTTAACTCTTTGTCTACCAATAATAGCTTAATAACTTTTACTGACAGTCTCCTGTCCTCTCAAGGTTTTCAGGTTAATTTTTCAGGTTAATTCTACTTTACTGTGTTCTTTATGCATGCAAAATTATGATGTAATTTTTCAGATATATTGAAATATGACTATATGCATAGACATACGAAATATTAGACAGAAAATGCACGGCATCAGAATTTGTATTAAAATGTAATTAGTAACTTGAACTGACCCAAGAGAGAATGTGTTGGACACCACCAAGCAGAGGAAAATGTATTTGATGCACAGATTCTTTGCACTCACCATACCATAACTGCACACACATATAGAAACTACTGTTCCAGCCTCACCCCTCCTAGACAGGGTGGTACTCCAGCTGAATGCATAATACCGTTTCCAAAACAAAGGTAAACTCCAGGTCTTAAATCCAGCCGGCTTACAAGGCAGGCTCGCACAGCTAATTCCCCACCAAGTCTGACGTGAGGTGCCTAGCTGCTCGCCTCTGCTGGAGACACACTTCCACACTGATAAACAGCTGCTTGAAAAACTTTGAGGGACAGTAACTGAGAAAAACATAATGAAGACAAGCCATATCAGAAAAGTCACTTCAAAACCTGTGCATTTCTGATAATACACCAAAAGGCCTGTCTGAGATGTAAATGCCCTCTCCAGCTAGTGGCCCCGCAGTAGCCCCCCAAGCCCCCCAGGATCCATAGCTCCAGCGAATATTTTCTACCCTGGGGGGAAGTTTCCCATCTCTAAAAGCTGCAAGATGCCAGATGGATGGGGAATTGATGCCACACACTGAAGACGCTGAGCACTTCGTGGCCTTGTTTGGCAGGACAGCCAGTGTGGCAGACAGGCTGCTGTGGCCTCAGCTGCCAGGGAGGGGCGAGCGTACTCAGGAGGTGTCCGGAAACAGCTGGGAAACTTCCCCACGCTTTCCACCCCACGATAAGCCAGCAATAAAACAATACTTTGTAAACCAAGTAAGTACCCGCATTTAGTGTGGACTTTCCTCCCGATGACCCCTGCAGCACTGTACAATGATGGGAAAGTGTCACGGTGTTCTTTTTACATGATGGGGACTGGCAGCACATTTAATGGCAGTGATGGAAATGAAATCCAAAACTGCAACCCTGGCTCCGTGGTAATCCAACGTTTTACCACTAATGTTACTGGAGCCAAGTTTCATGGAGATCTTCTGACTCCTACATCCCTCTGTACATTCCTTTCCTTTTTTTTTTTTTAATGACTTTGCTTTTGTTTTTTTAGGGTGTGGGAAGAGCTGTTCCCTAGGACGCCTCTTAGCAACGTCTATCTCTTTGTTACAAACACGCTCACTACATACCAGGGAAACAAAGCCCACTTCTGCACTTTTGAATTCAGGAGTCCTAAGGTGAATATAGAGACAGATGAACACTGTGAGAAATGGAGATAAGAAAAATAACCTGAAATTAAAAAAAAAAAAAAAGTTTATCAACCGTTTTTGCTTATATTTAACTGGCAACATGCACAAGTGGCGACACAACCTTTCTCCTGATATCCTCCAAACATGCTATCTCCTGGATCTGCTGGGATCAATTCTACGAATACAAGGATAATTCAACACCCAGAACCATTCCCCTCTGAGGTGAGGCACATGGTAATGTCAGCATCGCTATGCCTTGACCATGATGCAGCACCACTCCTGTTACTTTCAATTTTACAAAATATTCATTACTTTTTTCCTACCCTACCACTCACTTCTGCTGGAAGTTCTCTCCCATGGCTGACTCTCTGACCCCATCTTTGACCCCCCTCAAAATCCGCTCACATCTTTCTGTTCCCTGACCCCATGATTCTTCCTTTACGTTTCCACACCACACAGTCCCAGTCATGGCACAGCCCCAAGCCCTCCTTCGCCCCGTGGACACCCGTGCCTGCCCACTGGCGCTGTGATCCTTCCTGGAGTCATTCCACTGTTTTAACACAACTTCACTTGGGCAAAACATTCATAAGAAGGCCAGGGGACAATTGCTTGAATAAGGACTTTGCAAAAAGCCCTGGACTGTGCTCACTGAGGTTATATACCTCCAGAGAAGACCAGTTCACAGATTCAGGCAAGGTGCCAAGACACTAAACCTGGTATATGGATAAAAAAGTATCTCTTCAGTTAGTGCCACAGGGGGACATTGACTTCTCTTGTCACCATAACCAACCAGCACATGCCCTCTCCATACTCCAAACATAAAAAACAAACAAACAAAAAAAAACCCTAATCAAAACAAATCAAAATCATGCCAGGTCAGAAACGGTTCTTAGGACACCTGTGCTCCTAAAGGTACTATCGTGCCTTTGAGCAACACAGAGCCACATCATGTCAGCAACAGCTTATATAATTTCAGGTCACCACAGTGCTTTTGGGGGTGGCAGGGAACAACCCTTACGGAAGGATTATCCTAACAATCCTTACTCTGCACCTGGCCAGCACGCGGGGCAGGGCCATCACTCATCCCCAGCATGAAAAGCAGCAGCATTCACCACCACCTCTCGTCATGGGCAGAGGAGCGGAGCAACTCGTCTGGCTGACGCAAGGACGCACACGTGACGACGGCTTGATCTGGTCAGGCTGCACTCAGCATTATACACCATCAAATACAGCAGGCTTGCTACAGGTTGTTTACCACGATGAGGAGACAACATGCTCTGCAGTGATAGATGGCTCTGAACAAGCTCATACATAAAATTAGAAGCAGTCTGCAAATCTGTAATTTCCATTCTCCCATGGAATTGAAAGGAGGATGACTATTATCGCAGCAATTGCTAGGGCTGCTATATGAAAAGGTCAACCTGCAATTTCATTACCTCCGCCCCTCAATACAAACACACATAACAAAGACCAAAGCATTCACATTTCAAAGCTTGTAACTCCTCCAGACATGTCATGTAGTATACAAATCGGAGCCCTGAGGCACCCACTTGCCTTAGTAAAACCAGAAGGTCTGTTTGTAGGTGTATTTGAAGTTGATGAGCTCTAATAAAAGCTGGGTACCTCTTCATGTCAGCTTGTTTCACACACTTCAGCAAAACAGCTTTTATTTTTTCTTATTGAGAAATTTTGCACCCTATTAACCTTCCCTCTGTTGTATGAGGAACACAAGCACAGCAACATTATTCTCCTGTGCAGGAACCAGAGACCAGACCTCTGACCGGGGACCGATCCTTTTCTTTGATTCCTTCAGTTTCGGTACTTTTGCAGAATAGTAACCAACTCACAAACCACCTGCCTACAGGACCAAAATGTGTATTGCTACCAGCACTAAAAAGTGATTCACCTTACTGAAACAGAACATTTAAGCTGGCATTGTCCTTTTAACATTTCAAAAGCTTCTTCTGAAATAAAAGCCATAATAACTATTGGTTTCAAGACATTTTTAAAATTGCTAAATGTCTTGTGATCGTGATCAGATAAAACCAAATTATCTTCTCTCACACAACAGCTTCACCTTCTAAAAAATATCATCAATGAGGAAATGATATACTAGTTCAATATGATGCTCAGCTATGGTGCCCCACAAGAATATCAGTGAAATTTTGGGTGATGAACACTGTAATATTGAACATTATATGAAACTGAAGGAAAAAAAATGAGGGAATCTTCAGTGCATTAAAAGCAATTACCAGCTAAACTAAGATCAATGATATGACAAACTACAACACAGGAATGCTTTTGCTTGCTTGAACTGCTTCATCTGCTCTCAAGCTTCAGACAGAAGCCTAACTCGGAGCTTCTGAATTTCATGACCTTCTAATACAATTTGCTTAGTTCACACCAAAGCTTTGCACATAAACATATCAGCCAAGTTACTTTGATGGCATAAAACCAGTCTGGACCTGTTGCAATGCATTCCATTACACAGGAACAACACACCACAGGCCAGGCACTGAGATTACCTCAGCCTAAAATGTACATCTACTCTTGACACCAAACACAGGGAATTTCTTTTAAAAAATTGTTGTAGTTAGGTTATTATACAAAAGTAGAGGAAAATAAATCTTAACTTTCTCTTTAGAAGATCTGACATGAAACAAAGCATGGAGGCCTGTTAAAGAGCTGAATTTTGGTCGCTTCAGCAGATATTTTAGTAGGAAAAAGTAGGAACAGGCCAGAAAATTATTTGCTTCATCCAAGGCTTCCTACAGGCCAAACTAGATGACATTTGCTATTAATTCAGACTTAAGAAACTTATGACTTATGAGGGTTTTCTAAATGACTGGGTGAAGGATAGAAGCATAGTCTGAGAGTTTTGGCTCGCCCTGCGATGGTACTAGCAGTGTCCCATATTCTCATCAGCGGAGACAAAAATTACCCTGCTCCAGGAGAAAGAAAATGCATTAATGGGTGCATAGGAGGGGCCTTTTAAAAACTGACTATGGATATTCAGAAAAAAACACACCACTTTCAGAGTAAATTGATCTATACAAAATCCTTTTTAGTAAATTAAGAATAAGAAAAAAAAAGAGAATCCTAATCCACAGATATTACTGCATCCAGGCTACTTGTGTACAGCTCTTCAAAGGACAAAATCCCACCATCTCCAAATCCACCAAAAAGCTGAATATTAAATCATGTATTTAATGCATTTTATAATGCTATCTGTGCAGGAACATATTCCATAAACGAGCAATGACTGAACAAGAACATCCTGACTTGAAATTTCAGTCCCAGTAGGTCTCTGTAGGGACATATCCATGATATTCCTGTGCCCAGCACTACCACAGTTAACAGATGTATCCTCACAAAAATCTTGTAAGGCAAGGGACTATTATTGCAATAGGAGATTCAGGTCAGTGCTACCAGAGGGATATTGCTGCATCACATGGCATTGTTTTATACTAATCAGAGAAGAGAATCCTCTAACAGTCTCTGAAATATCTGTCATCATTGACACTGTGCAGAGAATTGAGATGCAGAATGGTCATATGGTCAATAAGGATTGCAATGGAAGTTGTAGGGGAAGCACAAGCTTAAATTGTTCTTTCCCAAGCAGCCTCCAGACTCTTCTTCCACTCTTCTTATTCAGACCTAATATTTATCACCTTCAAACCACCTCCTGGCTTTATTTGCCATCTACATAGGACCTACAGCGTACTATTATTACCTAGTGCTGGCCTGATTCCCCCATAATTACCAGTTTAAGATGAGAAAAAGGAACTCATATCAGGAATTCAAGCTTCTTGAATTTTTGATGAGGAAGGAGAAAGAACTCACAGGTCATTAATATGGAACCATATTTTGATTTCCAGTCTATGTCTGGCATCTTTTGCCTTATCATGACTGAATCTTCACTATGAGAGAACAGAAAGGTCTCACCTTAGTTACAGACAACTGCCTAAATGCTGACTGAGATGGGTACTCTGTCTGAAGTGTCAAAAGCTATGGCAAAAGCTAGCTCATTTTTTAAAGTTATATACATATTTGAATAGCATGTTTATATGTTAAGAATAAAAGAAAAACATATTGTGATTGAAGTTTGGCATCTGTTTGGGAATGTAAAACAGAACACTCCTGCAGAGGAGACGTTGGCAGAGTCTCAGTTATAACAGGCAAGTTATTTCCACTATAATATAATGCAGATATTTCAAATATTTCAAACATTTAGAATTTTTGTACAATCACAATGCTTTTGAAAAGCCACTGCATTAGCCAGCTATCCAAGTTCTAGAACACATTTTTACATGCAGCTGTCAGACTCCAACAAGAGAGTCAATTTTTACTACCCTATATTTAATAGAGTTTTGCCTTCAAAAGAAGATCAATGTACATTTATAACCTTTAACTCCTTTTTTCCTCATGATAAAAACAAGTTAGGGGTTTTTTTTCCTAAGAAGCAGGAAATATTTCTTCTAATAAAATACCATGTAAATAAACTGCCTTCTAAATGTGTAAATTCCACAAATTAGGTACTAAGTACCCTGGGCTTTTGCGTCAGAATAACAATTTTGCACAGTAGGTGCAATTTCTTCTTGAGCACAGCTAACCATTAAAGTAACATTAACTTTTACTACTAAAATAGTAAGGCACTTATGAATATTTCCTATGTAAAAATGGGACAAAAAGAATCTTGAAGCAAACAAAACTTAATGATAATATCTTTAAAATATCCCTATTAACAGTCTAAACTACAAAGAAAACCATTTACGCATTTAATCCCTTAAATAATGAAAATCTCACCGGCGTTCAAAAAAGGAAAGCAAGTTGAATATTTTTAACATTAGCTCACTTACTTAACATTTGATGAAATCCAAAGGAAACCTGTTTATCTACCTCTGGAACCAGCAGCTCCCAAATATGACTGTGCTGACTGTCCATCACTGGAGGTGTTCAAAAAACATGTGGATGTGGTGCTTCGGGACATGGTTTAGTGGGCATGGTGGTGTTGGGTTAAGGGTTGGACTTGATGATCTTAAAGGTCTTTTCCAACCTTAATGATTCTTTGTTTCCTCTGTGTGCAAGGAAGCACCTAAACCATTGCTCTACAGCACCCACACAGCCACAGTCCCACACCCGTGCCAGAACCCAGCTTTACTGTTCCCATTTCACAGAGAATCGAGGCCTGACCCCAGTCCTGTGAAATCAAGCTGAAGCTTCCCTCACTGTCACCAAAGCAGCAGAAATGGCCAGTGACGGTTCACACCACCTTCCCGAAATACCGGCTGTAGGACTGGGTGAACCACCTTACAGAGGTGGGTAGCTCTTTCCATCAGATGTGGAGGAAGTTTACAGAAGTCCTCCCTAGGCTAGATGCTTAACTTAAAAACCTCCAGAGCCAGATGGATCCCAGTCTGACCAGGAGAGAGATCTGGCACCTGTCACAAAGGAACTCTGAGGCCCAGCAGACACTTAGGGCTTGCTGGTGGGCATCCCAGAGCAGTCACTGGGCCACCCTTCCACAGGGAACGGACCAGCCCTATGGGAGCATTTGCAGCTCTGACTTCTTAGAAACACAGGTGATTCAGCAACAACTCCATAACTACGTAAAGACAGAGAGGGAGGAGGGGTACAACAGCCACTCAATAAAAAGGGTGTATGTGGTCCTCAAAAGTGACCCTTACACCTCAAGTGAGTTTCGTCACTCCCTGCTTATCCGAGATCGCTTTACTGTGTCTCCTCCCTGCAATGTTTCCTCTTCCAACTGCTAATATGAAAAATGTCTGAGTGACGGGCTGTGACCCACCTGCTCCACTCTGTCAGTATTTTCATCCTGTAGGTAAACGATGTCAACAGAGCCAATACAAACCTGCAGCCTCCTCTGTTGTTTCCTCCAAATAACCTGAATTCGGAGGACGTCAGTGGGGCCACACCCTTACAGTAGGAGTTGTTCATATCAATACAGGTCACCTACTCAATCCCAAATGAGGAAGAAGAGGCCTGTAAGACTAGCACAGCTATTCCAGCCGGCTCAGGCTGTGAGAACCCTGTAATCAGGTTATTAGAGGCCTGGAAAGTGCCTTGCATCAGTGCCAACTTTCTTATCTCTGAATATATACATATTTAGCTCTATACGTTTAAGGAAGAAAAAACAAAGACATTCTATTTGCTCCAGCTATTCACCGAGATGTCAAGAATCTCTCACTTCATGAACATAATGAAAAATAAACAAGAATTGTAACATATATTCTTCTGAGAACAAGCCATGCCTGTTCATAAAGCTTTTGAACGGTCTGGCAGTCGTTTCTGCCCATGGACAGGCTGTAATTGCTGCCTCTCAGCTGGAGTGAACCTCCAGCCTGGTGCCTGACCTTGTGGTCACCCCCCCTTTCATCTTTTATACTGGCTCAGCAGACAAGGCGGCTTTATAAAATCTCCGCCGAACGCGTTTTGGCAAAGTACCACAACTCGATACTGTTTTGCTTTTGACAGGCTTCTCGTAACTCTGGCCACTTCTGTAGTTTCACTCGCTGCAACTATCCGGTATCACCCGGGGATCAAAACGTGCAAGTGGTATGGTGCTTGTAAAAAAAAAATCAAAAAATGAAAAAAAGCCTCCTTCAGGCCAAAGGAAATTCACCCCCTGCCCTCGAGCTGAGCTCTCCTCGTTCTCGGTCTTGCTGGGCTTCAGTCTGGAGGCAGCGGTTGGCTCCATGTGCCAGAGGAGAAGCTGCCAGCCCCCAGCAAGGCCCGGGTCTGGCCCAGGCCCCAGCAGAGACCTCGGCAGCAGGCACGACAGCCGAGGCCTGTGACAGAGGTGGAAAGGCTGGAGCTTCCAGAGCAACCGCGATGAGAAAGCTGGCAGTTTTGCGGCCAAACAAGATTTGACACAGATATTTTGGCCACTGTTTGCTCAGAGGTGTAGAAACAGAAAGATCATCAATAAAGTTTCCCAACAAGAAAAGCCACAATGAAACCAACATAGTGACAGAGAGGAATGCAGGTTCTTGCAAAGATCCAGGATGTCAGTAACAAATTCCAGAAAAAGAAGGCAAAGCTGATGCTTTCTGATGAGGAAGATTGAACCGTCTTGTCTGCGTCGCACAATTACCCCTGACCCAAAACTCTTCCAGAGGGGAATGGACCACTCCTGCCCTCTCTACCCACTCTGAGTCCAAGACAGGTACCAGCTCAAACCCACACAGGGAATTTTCTCTCCTCTCATGTCCAAAAAAGTAGAAAATACACACGTTACGTTACCCAATGTGCCGTTCATCTGAGACAGGCTGGCCTGGAAAGGAGTTCACCCTCCGTGTATCTTGGAAGAGGATGCATTTACTTTAAGATGAACAAAGCTGGATGATGTAAATTCCCACCAGAGATGCCACTTCTCATGTACCTTCTTTCCTTACACAAGTTCGCGACAATTGCAAGGAGCAAAACACCTGCCAGAACAAAACTAAAATAAAAATGATCTGCATCAGTTCAGGGTGATCCCTGGCTTCAGCTGAGGTCAGGAATTCCTGCAGCAGTGAACGGGAGCTCGTACGCCATTTCATGGTGGGCTCTGTGGTGGGGATGTGACAAAGCTACTGAATTCCTGGCCTGTGTTGTCCCTTTCTGAGGGGATTTCTCTCCTTTCCCCACCACAGTGTGTTTGTTGCACTTCTACGCTGACAGTAGAGCATACGTAGACTGTGTCCGGGATAAGAACGGGCTGCTAGAACTTGCTGCGTTCAAATGCTAGAAGGCTTCAGCTCTTTTGTACCATGCAAAGCGATGGAGATGAGAGCCAGAGGGGAAACGCAGTACTTCAGGATCTCCTTATAGCCTCACTCCTCTGCTCCCTCGATCCTCATTAAACGTTTGCTCAATCCATCCAACTTATTCAACTATTGTTTTCCCAGCTCAGCTGATTAGCAGGGACTCTGACAACAGAACCATTCTTAACAAACATCTGGGATGCCCAGCAACTTATTGCAGAAGAAAGAATACCACATAGTACAAAAATAAAGAGGAAGAAATGGCAGAAGATGTGGGGACATCCAGACTGTAGACCACAAGACAGAGAAACTCTCTTTTCCATGTCCACAAATGAAGAAGAAAGGCTAAAAAGCTACCTTGAACAAGCACTACCCTGCAGACTGCTTTGTAGAATACATACAGTTTCAGAGGAGTAGTTTTCATGTGCCATAGGAAAAAGTGAACTGGGATTGCTACAGAATCCCTGAAATAGAACAATTTTAAAGCCTCGTAAAGGTTGGCTGAAGTTATTGGTGGATATTGCAAATAATGTAGGAGATGATGATGTGGACACGCATAGGGCAGAGAGCCAAGAACACACAATTTCTACCTATTGCGCCCCTAATCTCATCCTAGGAAAGTCTCCAGTGAAGACCAGATATAAATAAAAAAGACTAACTGATAAAAAAAAAATCACTGGCAACTGAATGGGTGCTTAGGGACCTCATGCCTCTGCAACAAGCTTCAGCTGTCTGTGGCCTAAGAACTAGAAATGGATGGACCTTGGTTCTCCAGGATACCTCTTGGCCAACTACAGGTGCGTAAGGAACAATTAAGAAAAGACCAAATAGAACCAAACCACTATTTGTTTAAATTATGCTATTGCATTTGAATGCATCTGTCTCTAATAAACCTATCTAAATTCAATTATATCTATTAAAACATAAAATATTAATACTATTTTACTTACACTGAATAATTGAAACAGTACCTGCTTGTTTTCAAAGTTTTAACACAAGTCAAATATCTAAAGTGGTTTATTAGTAACAAGTTAAACGGAAGACAGTGGTTAAGCACCTAGAATAAGAAGTACTAAAACAGATTTTGACAGCACTAGTCTCTTCTGCAAATACAGAGATAATGTATCTTTCTTGACAGTTTATTTAAATATTTTTGGCTCACTGAATAATTCATTCCAAGTTGAAACCAACTAAGAGTTCAGGAAAAAAAACAGACCAAAAAGCTTCAGAGACAGCTTGCTTTCTAATTTCTTCTTGTGAATAAAAAGCACAGGGTGAGAGGATGAGCACTGCAGTTCTAAAATCTTGAAGGCAGTTATCAGAAATAAACAGGTCATTAATTACAAAGTTCTTTTGTTTAATTAATCACTTTAAATGATAAAACTTGCAGAAAAAATTATCTGAAGTCAAAATATATTCTACGTATGTAAGGTAGTTCTGACTTGGACGTTTTAAGAATGCTGCTTTTGAACACCTTCCAGTTAATCTGATGTTTTGTCCTTATGCAAGTTGGCACTTCAAACAAGTGGAAGAAAATTATTATCCAGGGAGAACTGCATTATTCCTTTTTGTTTCTTTTATGGAAACATATAAATCAAGGATCTGAGCAAACCTGGTGTTTCTGGGTCGCAGAAAGAGATGCTGACTGCACGTTGCCACTTGACAGCTTGCAGAAAGGGAGGGCTTTGCTCACAGAGCAAACCTGCTGCTGGGGAAAGTGCCTGGTATGAAGAGGGGGTAACTGCAAGGCAACCCTACAGCCTCTCTCCTTAGTCCTCAGGCAGGGAGAGCAAGCTGCAGAGACCGCAGGGCGAGCTGCATTCGACCAAGGGAGTCTGGCAAGGGACAGAGGCTGCAGCTCTGCGCCGCAAATGCATGAGGAGCAGGTTTAGCTACGGCAAAGTGCAAGACAAGAGCCGGCTGTGGAGACCTCACGCTCAACACAAGTGTAGTACTGCAACATCAAAGCCCTGCTCTGCCACAACCTGAACTCTAGCAAACCCACAGAAAGCGTACGACCTGCACACTGGCCAGGAGAATTCCTACCTTTATTTTTCTTTCTGAAGTGATGGGAGCAAAGTTTCCCTACCTTCCTTGCAGCCATGCAAGAAAAGTGATCGAGTTAAGGTCTGGAGGGCACTTGTGATTACAGAAAATGCCATATACTGAAGTGGAACTGACTGAAAAGTTAGTACTAAAATCAACAAGAAAAGAAGGCAGAAGGAGGCATTCAAGACTGCTTCACTGCTCGCTTAGAAGCATGTACATGAACACATAAATCTGTACATGAACACTAGGACTAAGAAAAAATAACCCCACCTGGGTAAAAAAGAAGAAAATGAGGAAAGTCAGTGTGAAGGATTTCTCTTTTAGAGATCAGGTTACTGCAATGTTTGCTTTCCATTAAAATTTTTCAAGCTATACATTTAAAATATCACAGGTCCTTTATTACTCCAAGAAGACAAATTCATGCTGCTTAATTTGTACCCAGAAGAAAAAAGAAAAAAAAGACGATTCACCTGACGCTCAGTTACGCAGTCATTTTTTCACTCTGCTGTATTACTGCACAAGAGAGATAAAGCACCATCACTGGGGAAGCTTTGAGTGCTGTGATGCAGCTAACAGCCTCCCAGGCGCATCTCTTTGAACAGAGCTGCCTTTCACTCGCTGCACCAGCTTTTCTCTGAACGTTGTGCTGGAAACGAAGGACTGGCAGACTCCCTCACCGCAGTGCCTGGCCACTATCTGCAGCGACTCAATGTCTGGAGACACTCAAAACAGTTTCCTTCAAAGACATACTTCATAAAAACTTCAATATATAAATGAAGTTTGGTCATGTCAAACATTGTTTGGGCACAAGAAAAAGACTGTTGTTGTGACAGACAGAAAGTCTGCCTCAATCGCATGGTTTGGCACCAGAAAATCCCAACCCCTGCAGTACTGCAGGGAAAGAAGCAGCAGCGAGAGTCGCTGTTATCAGTGGTGGGACACAAACGCTCAAACAATGCTGGCGCGCTTCATGGCCATTAGCATAAAATGGAAGTTGTTCAGGGCCTTACCTGTATAAACAACCTTCTGGGCTTCAATGCTTCAAGCCAAAAAAAGTAAAACGAGGTTTTACTCCACAGCATACAACCATGGTGAAACTTTGCTATTCCTGAAATGCTGCAGAGGAGAGGAGCGGTGCCCACACACCCCACCAACTCCCCGTGCGCTCAGGTGCCTACCTCAGTTTTGGTGGTCAGGAGGAGGATGAGTGGTTCATCGCATTCCCTGGCTCCCTGGTGCAGAGAGATGGTCACAACCCCAAAACTGGGCACCCTGGGCAGTCCCAGTCCCTCCCTGCTTCCCCACGCTGCTGCCCCAGGAGACCGGTACCTGGCAGTGCGGGGTACCCAATATGGACCTGCTCATTGCTCTCATGAGCTTGAGCATCAGGGTGGCTGCAGCACTACCCACGTGTCACAGGAGGTCTGAACTGAAGGAACCTTAATTAATTCCCAGTTAGGAATTAATTCCCCAGCAAGGAAACAGAAACCACTGAAGTATGTTGGCTTCCCAAGGCAAAGCAAGAGTGAGCTGTTTTGTTTATCTTGTTTACTTCTTCTAGGGTGGCCCTGTGTGTCTCAAGCACAAGTTTTACAGACACAAACAACATTCCTGGGCCTTTGCTGCTATTTCTGGTGGGTGTGGAGCCATCCCTCACCAACACCCGAGCTGCTCCTCCCGCTGGGAGCTTGACAAAGCAGTGTCTCCTGAGGCCAAGCTCTACTCCATGACAAGATCAGCAATTATCTCATTAAGAACCATCATCTTAAGGCAAAATTTAGTCTTTGGGGGTCGGGAAACAGTCACCGGGGGAGATAGCATGAGAAAGCACCATGGATAATCAGTGCACCATAACAAAAACACTACAAGAAGCAAGGAAGGCTGCAGCAGAGTAGTCCTACAGAACACGTATTCCACATCTGGGATTTATAGAAATGTTAGGAGTTCAACAGGAATTACTCTAAAAAGTCATAGGGTTTATTAAACAGTGCTAAACTTTCTATTAGCGTTCTGACCTACCACATATAAAATACAACAGGTATGCAGCTTTTTAGTGTAGAGCATGTTCCAAATACAACATATATTTTTTTTTATTTTCCATTAAAAGTTAGATGAGTTTTCAGCAGGCATTTTATGCCTATAGAATTTATCCAAGATCCTCATCTGTTAGCCCAGTGGTGGTCCAAAACCACTTGAAAAGTCTCACAATGACATTTTTCCCTCCGCTGTTAGATCCTTTCGAAAGGTGAAACGTTCTCCATGAATAGCTGGCTAGCTGCCCAGCACAGTTAAGAGATGAAGCACCTGCCACCTCCCCTCCTCCTTCTGTAAGGAGGAGAGAAATGGGAAACCTTCCATCCTGAAAAGCATGAGCTGAGCTGCATAGGCACGCTATTGTGTATAGCTGCTGTGGGACGGCATGGGGGAAGGTGTCCAATGAAGAACCAAGAGGAATCAGGAAAAATGTCGTCCTCGGACAAAAGGGAACTCTGTCTAGAAAGTGAACAAGGAAAGACCTTGAAATTTTGCTTTTAGTGCTCTTGAGCAATTCGGAGCAACGCTGGCAGACCTGAGAAGACACTGTCCTGCAGAGACAATGCTGCTGCTCTTGCAAGGTCCATCTCCTGCTGGAGGGACCCGATGCGGCACAAGGACCCACGCCGGCTCTGCAGGATGCACCCAAGTCACAGTGGGTTTATCAATGAACGCAGCCTCCTCCCTGCTTGTTTCTCTCGCGGAGGCCAAGGGAAAGCAACCGGCCCAGCACTGAAACACAATGCCAGGCACACACACCATGATCTACAAAGAAATAGGAACCACTCCAATCTCAACGGATATTAATCCTCACCTTGTGTACTGTTGCTACCCACCATAAAAAGTACAAATGGTTATGTATTAAAGATTGTTTATATGTGACTTTAATTTTCCTTTTTTTAATTAGCAGGAGTAAAGAGGTTAGGGGGTTTAATTAAAACTAACTGAAAAAACTACCTGATGATTTTAAGGACTAAATGCTTTGCCATTTCTAGGCTGAAAAGTGTATACCATGTTTGCAGCACAGAGGTTGTGGGGAAGGTCAGACACTTCATTGAATACAGTCTCTTTCCAAAATGTCAGCAAAAGTGCCACTGCCAGCTTTTTCTGCCAAAAGAAAGCAGGCCAAGAAATGGTTGAGTTGACGATAAAATGAAAAGGATATTCCTTTACGTTCCTGTAGCCAGGAAATTTCAACTAGAGAGGCCAGTCACTCCAGTTGTGTGCTATCTGGCTGGTGGATGGTCACCACTGCACAAGCATGGCCAGGCACCCTGAGCCCCACTCTCCAACACCTCATACCCTCTGCACAGCGACAGGATGGAAGTTGCATTCCAATGAAGAAAATGGATATTGTGGAATACAAGCAGCACGTTTACAGCCAGCAAAATGAAATAGCTGCCATACAGCCTGTAATTACCTCATGGAGCTCGCTGTTACAGCATATGGAAGAGGCTAATGGTTTAAATGAGTTTAAAAAAGGACTAGACATTTGTAGAGGATGGATTCATCACAAGCTGTGAAATATGATGGTTTGGATGCAAATTATGGCTCAGCAAGTCTCTATAATATTGATTACTGAAAGTTGGAAAAGTGTAGCAGAGAAAATGTCTCTAGATTTCCTCTGATTTTTATATTCTTTGGTCCGAGCCTTGTGTTATTGCAGTCTTTGCACAACTGAAAATAACCTCTCTGCATGCAAGAGGCTGCAGCAGGAAAGCCAGGAACTACTTTGTATAAGGCACCAACTCCCTTCATGGCCCTGGGCAAAGCATTTGGCCTCTGTTCTCCTTCTGCAGTCACCAACTTGCAAGCAGTTTAAGACAACTATTTAGCTAACATCATATACGTCTTAAACATGAAATATGCTACATACCATCAAACGGTCTCATTTAACAAACACAAAAGAAAAATATTTATTGAAAACCCTATTTCTTTAGGAACTTGTACAAAGAGGTAGCTGTTAGAGCTTCTAGTAAAGCAACCTGACATTTTCAAAAAAATCTCTGTATTAAAATACCATATTGAAATCTACAGCCTTGAGGGTGAGATGGAATAACTGAAGACATAGACAACTCTACTCAGCTTTTACATTGTACTAGCTTCAAAGATATGATATTACGTTTACATGGATGCAAGCCAGGTGTCACAAAGTACAAAGATGAGATATTACATATGCAGTATCTTCTAGATGGATCTCATCTCAGAGACTGAAGAATGTGGATGTGACTATACCATGGTCTGCAGCAACGGCTGCTCATGAAAACCACTGCATTATCTTTCCCTAAATCTGGATAGCTATAACAGTACAGGTGCAGCAGCATAAAGTTTTGGATGAAGTGACTACCAAACAAGCAAGCTTACCCACCTATCCTGAGCTCTATACATATGCTGGTGGTAATGCATGATCAAGGCAGTCCAAAATTACATTGGGTAGACATGAATGCAGTCCCTGCAGTCAAGGAGAAATGGGCTCACTATTTGGGATAAGCCACCTGAAGGTACCTGCCCCATCTAAATTAAATATCTGTGTTTCCTCCACAGTCACAAGGGCTGCAATGACCAAGCACAGACCCAAAGCTGATGCTGTGTGTGTAAGAATATCCAGTTCCAGAAACCAGATTTTCTGGGCATCAGATGTGAACTACATTTGTACCTCAATCCTTCATTCAGGTTGTCTGCTGTTTTAATTGAATAAAGTAATAAAACTATCACTGTGCTATGTAAAAAGCCTTAATGTTGCTGCCAACAGGGCAAATTAAGAGACAAAAGGACCAGTAGTTTATCACATGGTTTATTGCTGAGAAAAACAGTGCGCTCAAGCTATTATCACTATTATGCTACAAGTTATAACAGGAAATCAATAAGGATAAGACAGAGAGATGTTCACATTCATCCCAAGGCACTGAAATCTCCCCTCCTTTATGCAAAAGGGAAGAAGGGAATTGAATGGCTGCAGTGTCACTGAATGATGTCAAAAGGCATGTCTGTTACTCACAGGATGAGTGTTGCTGCAGCAGGCATTTAGTGAACTTTGAGTATTTTAAACCAAACTTACCTTGAGTGTATTTCCTAGCACACAAATATCAGACTGTAGGAAACGGGGTGTAGAAGCAACTACTCTGCCCGGCAGATCCCCCAGCCCTGACAGTGACTCGAGCTGGCATCTCAAGCTGCCGGTAGACAGGTCTAACGAACATCTCCCGTGCGACTGCACGGGAAGGAGCTCCCCTACGCTCCTCCTCTGCTCCCGACGCTGCTTTTCTCTCGCCAAGCCCAGCTGCGGCACAGGCTGTTCCTCCCTCCCCAGCTCATTGCCTCCTGACCTCCAGGACCTTCTGCTGAATGCTGCCACTTGCTATTATCATTAGCACTTGGAAAGAAATATATCCATACTACAGAATGCTAGTAGACCAGCAACCAAGACAGACTCCTCTAAATGAAAGGTCAGTTCATTGTCCTTGGGAAAAAAGATAAAAGAATTACTTTTATCCAACTCTGTTGCATCTACTGATGTTGCAGTGTAGCTCTTGTGAGGAGGTGAAGGGAAGAGAAACACAGGAGTGGGTGAGGAATGGACACAAGGAATGGATGAGGACAGTGAGTACAGGACAAAGATGAACTGCATGTACAAAAAGGGAGACCTAAATTAGAGAAAGTTGGAAGGAAAAAAAAACAACCAAACCAAAAACCGTAATGATGATGCCACTAAGTAAAAAAAGGCTCCAGTTGCTGAACCACTAGGTCTGAGGGTTGTTCTTTTCATCATATGCTCTCAAACACTTCTGTTTATTTGTTTAATTAGTACATCTTCTTTATGCTTTATCAATGAAAAGGATCATTAATTTATTTATTGTGATTCATAATTAGTCCAAACTATTTACAATGCATAAGAATACAGAAAATAAACTAGCTCATTTTTTCCCAAGATATCTATAAAATTTCTAAGATCAGCTTTTATATAAATATGTAATATTAAAAAAAAATCCATGATGTTGAATTCTAAACATCATATTGACATGTGCTTTGTCCACTGCTTTGCTTCCGTCTTGTATTTCAGCATCTGCACAACAACATTAGAACAGGAGACAACTTTCCAGTTAACGTTTCTCAACTGATGCATCTGATTAATGAATGACAGTAATGGATTATGGAATGTGATGATGGTGTCTCATTTCCGCCCGCCCTCTATCATTCATTCAGCTTGATGCTGTTGTTTTTACAAGTGGGAATACATAAAAAATGGCACTGGACTTTTTCAAACTCTCTCAAAATATTTCTAAAATACATATAACATACACAGAATACTTAGTTTTGTGCTAATATAAAAAGAAGACATTTTAGATCTTCGGGATGGCTTCACTTTCTTTTTAACCTCAAGTAAGCAGTACATCAAATACAGTTAGATAAATTTTATTTGACAATACCTGTCTCTTATATTCTTATGTACCACCACACAAAAAATATCATCTATTTGAGGAAGTTGCCAGATTGCACAACCAGGAGCCAGAACTTTTAAAGGAAAAAAGTGGTGAGGTCACTCATGATCACACCTACTTGAGTCCCTTCATTCCATTGTGCAGCCTCAGCTACCACTTATATTAACCCACATTTGCTGCATGATTGTCTCTGGCCTGTGCTGTGCAAGAGTAAAGGCACCAGGGTCACTTCTGCTAAACTACAAGGAAAGGCAAATTTAATCTCATTAATCTTACTTTTTTGGGGGGGAAGCAGGCTCTCAGTAAATATTTTGTATTCCCACTTCTTTTTCATTTCTAATGCAACCTCTACTCTCTGTCCTTTCGCAGACTTTTCTATCCTGTATTAAATATATTAACTTCCCTCTAGCAACAAGACACAAACACAGAAGTTGGCAGCTCATGGTAGCTTTCAGCTTTTCCATGCTTTCCTCCATCCTGGCCATTTTTGGTCCCAGTTGTGCAACATTTAGGACGCGCTACAAGGTCTCCAGAGCAACACATGATCTAGCATATTAATTTACAAAGAGACAGAAATTAAGTCGGAAAGGTAATGTAAACTAATATATACTCCCCAGAGACCAGGGCAAATAAAATAAGGAAAACGAGGAATAAGACAAGTCATAGATCAAGGAAATGCCCTAACCAAAGTTCATTGAATGGAAATTAAGAAACGGCTAGCGTGCTCTGAAATGCAAATAGTAAGGGAGATGCAAACTTCTGTTGCACAAAACCAATCCTACAGGACAGTCAGAAGGTTAGCCGAAAAAAACAGGAGAGCAGAATGGATTAACATCACCTTGCTTTAACATCAGTCTGAGATGGGGTAAAGCCTTCTCAGAATGAGCCTGTCAGTGTTCATTGCCTACAGACGGAACCCAGATAACCAGCTTCATATACACACCGCTTTAATCATTAAGTGAGATGAATCCAAAGGTGTCGCCAACTCTGCTCCACTTCGATGGGACATTATTCAACAAGGACAAAAAAAATAAATATCTGTAAGGCAGCTTCAGGGAACATCTGTGCATGCATGTGCCTTTGAACCCTCCGCAAGTCTGCATTCCACTGAATCTCCCTGTAAAAAAGATGATATCACTTTCTATTTTTCATCCTTTCTGGCACACTATTTCATCAGCATTTCTCTTGTAATCACTAATTGACAACACATGCTAGTATTTTCCAGCATAATATTTAACATTGCACACAGAGAGATCCCTGCCAAAGTTTCACTGTGTCGCTGGCATGTTAGGCAACGCTGGAAATATTCTCCCACCAAAAAGTTTGCCACCTCCACAGTCTACTCTTTTTTTGAGAAACTATTTGATATTCACTCTTTCCAGAATCTGCAGGAGTCTCAAGATTTCTGGAGTGCTTTCTTGTTCTTTGAAATCTTCATTAAAATAACTAATGCATTAATACAATTTCCACTTAAGTTCACAATGTCCTTTTTCCAGAACAACATCCTATACTCTACCACAACCACAAGCTTCTGTTAAGCAAGAGCCAACAGCTCACAGAATGGTTACACATGGGGCTAACCATGACTCATGAAGCAACACCAAACCTGAAGGATGACCACACTGGAGAGAGAGGTCCTATGCAGATACTCCCCAAACTAAACTTACAGAGCTCTGTTCATGATAGGAGAGAAGAAATAAAGGCTTTACACATAAAATCATGTCCTCCAGAGTCCATGGCTTAAACAACTGTAGATCTGCCGCTGTCCCACAGCAATCCAGGTTTCTGGGGACTGACAAGCATGAATCATGAAGGTCCACACTTCCAAAGTTTTATATGAGACTTCCTTCAGCAATAAGAAGCAGGACAGAGGGGTGCAGAAGTCAGAGGGAACATAAAACATCTTAGCAGGTAGAAGACAGGAGCTAAAGGTCCCCTTCTACTAGCTGGAAAATAGATAATTCCAAAGTTCTCCCAAATGGAAGGGAACAGACCCAGCGAAGTGGCACGGGGAGAAATTTTCTTCATAACAACCACCTTCACTGGAGGGTCCAAGAATGAAAGCGAAGTACGTACTTTGGCAAAGCAGCTGTGTTATGATCATGCTTCTCACCAGTAGATCATGCCCAGGTGGCCAAGAAGGCCAATAGCGTCCTGGCCTGCATCAGCAATAGTGTGGCCAGCAGGAGGAGGGAAGTGATTGTGCCCCTGTACTCAGAACTGGTGAGGCCACACCTTGAATAATGTTTTCAGTTTTGGGCCCCTCACTACAAGAAGGACATTGAGGTGCTGGAGCATGTCCAGAGAAGGGCAACAAAGCTGGTGAAGGGTCTGGAGAACAAGTCTTATGGGGAGCGGCTGAGGGAACTGGGGTTGTTCAGTCTGGAGAAGTGGAGGCTGAGGGGAGACCTTACCGCTCTCTACAACTAACTGAAAGGGGGTTGTGGTGAGGTGGGTGTTGGTCTCTTCTCCCAACTAACTAGTGATAGGAAATGGCCTCAAGTTGCGCCAGGGGAGGTTTAGATTGGGTATTAGGAAAAATTTCTTCACCAAGAGGGTGGTCAAGCATTGGAACAGACTGCCCAGGGAGGTGGCGGAGTCACCATCTCTGGAAGTGTTCAAAAAGCGTGTAGATGTGGCGCTTCAGGGCATGGTTTAGTGGGCATGGTGGTGTTGGGTTGATGGTTAAACTTGATGATCTTGAAGGTCCTTTCCAACCTAGTGATTCTGTGATTCTGTAATAAAGTGCAAATTTATATCGAAAAATCTGAATTCTGGTCAGTCACATAGGCGACAGAACTGTAAAACTGACATAAAGCACAAGTTTGTCTTATTGCCTTAAAATGCTGGGAGCAATCTTTCACACTGGAGCAAATTCACATATTGGTAAAGCACAAGTTTGTCTTATTGCCTTAAAACGCTGGGAGTAATCTTTCACACTGGAGCAAATTCACATATTGAAAATTTTCTCAGCCAGTACACATCTTCTGTTCCCATTGTCATTATTGCAAATATTTATATTTGAGGCACAGCAAGCTGCTACAGTTCAAAGAAAAGTCTAGACAGATTCAGACTGACAATGAGATCAAATTAAACTCTGAAACAGTGGAATAACTTAACAATGGATTCTAGCAAGTTCAAGTATTTAAAAACAGGAATTTTAAGTAATGAAACAAAAATTTGCTCTAAGCTTAATCAGAAATGTGTCACTGCAATGAAGCAATCATGTGGTGAAATATTATAGTCTGCTTAATGAAGAATGCCAGAACAAATCCAGTGGTTTCTTCTGGTCTAAAACTTGCTTACAAGTTCTGAAGGAACTCCTCTTGCAGATAAATAGATAAAGGGATAGATAAATAGACCCATGTTTATAATGATATTGTAAGTCCACCACAATGGCATTATCTGAAAGGCCACTGTCAGCATTATAGGCCTAATGCATCAGGCCACTCCTTTGTAGCATCCTACTTCTGTTGGAATCATTCAAGCTACAGTGGCATGAAACAAGAGAAAGGTCTTGAAGACTGAAAAGCCTTTGTTCAGAGCTGAGAGAGGTGGTGAGATCAGTCTTTCAACTCAACATCCAAATGGTGATCAGCAACCACAATGGCAATAACGGTAATATGCAGATGGAGTGTAAGTAGGCTTCAGTGTAAGAGAAAGATTTCTCAAAGTCTTTCCACCCTAAAAAAGTATTCATGCTTATTTTATCGTACAGCTTATGTTAGCCTTATTCATTCTTGGATCACAGTGCACCTCTCAATAGAAAAAAAAAAAAAAACAAAAAACAACAAAAATTAGTAATACCAAATATATTATTCTGAAAAATTGCAAATATTGGTCATGTTTCACCCTGCAGCGACACAAAATTTTTGCCGAGAGCCCCCTTAGCTCCAGTTGCTGGTGTGTAGCAGCACATCCTGTGACCTCCTAAGTATGAAGATCTGACAGTGTATCTTGGAAGCAGATTTTCACCTTTAGGCAACTGGTTCACATAACTTTTGCAATCAGGCCTTTGTTTACCATGTACATGCATGGACACAAAGAAGCTTAATGATGTTGAAGTCAGTGGGATGGAAGTACATGCTTGAGTGTTATCTTGATTCAGGGCCAAAAAGTAAGGCTCTTAAAAAGAAGAGATTCAAAAACAGATGTTGGAAGGTGGGACACACTCTGATGGAGAATTCTGCTAAGTATTTAATACCCAGTAAATCATGAGAGTCAAATGGTCTTGCCCACTTACTTCCACTTAAGCCAACATAAAATCCAATAGGTGCAAAGCTTTAAGAGCTCTGACACTTAACCACCTCAGTGGGCTGTATATGCCTGATATTTCAAGAATACCAATGTTAACTCCACTTCCTCCAAAGGATCATGGTAAACAAACAGAGCTAGTCCTTTATACAGGCATGACACTGGCCTTTAAACTGTTTCCACATAAATTCTTTAGTCATATAGATTTTTCACCAAACTATCTTAGTATTTTTAAGCATGTAAGACTTACATTTGGTGACTTAAAATTTAGTATCTATACTATTCTTGAAGCATGCACAATAACATTCAATACACAAAGTGATCTTATATCAAGTCAGCACATTTACAGGCAAACAGTTTTAGAGCTGGTTTCCCATGTGAACACACGAACTCTACATGTCTGCTTGTCAATCCCCACTACTGGATTTTTAACCTTCAAGATAACTGGAACCAATCTGAGATAGGAAGAGTGGTTGCAAGATACAGTATTTCTACAAGGTAAGAGAAAAGAAGAGAAAGAAGAGGGCAGCTAGAAAAAGAGACTCTGTTAATGACACCACTCAGAAAAAAGTTGCAGAATGGGAGCACTCTTATCAGGCATCAGGGAATCCATACCGGCTCTCACCATAAAGATTAAAAACCCTTAAGAAACCAGTCTTTGTTGGTTCACTGCTCACAAAACAACTTACTGTCACTCAGAAAAGCATTTTAATAACTTAGCACCCAAAACCTAATTTATCTGTCTCCTCTATTAGTTTTCAACCACTCTCGCTGCCACTGCTTGTAGAGCAGTATAGTGTTCATGTGCTATAACTAGAGGCCAGTGTGCCAGTTCTGCATTCCAGAAGGGAACAGGAAACAACACAACTCAGAACATTTTCCTACTGGCAAGGGTCAGTTTGTATGTAACATGACCTTTTTCTATAAATACACCAAGTGGAGTCAATTCCAAAGAGAGAGAGCCAAGCTTGAGGACGGACTTCATCCATGAACAACCAGACATAATCTTCGCACAACCAAATCATAGCCAGAATTATAGGAAGGTTGCTATGCAGCTTTGGTACAGCCCCCAGGTAGTACCAGCAGTAGTCCAGAATATACTGTTTTTAAGTTGGAACTCACTTGACCTATATACAGGGACTTGGATGGAGGCAGCCCTTCCAACTGCAGTGTAAGCTAAAAAAGGACAGAGGTGAAGCACCAGCACATACTTTATATTGAATAAAATATGTGAATTTTAGCAAAGGATTTCATAGGAAATGTGAAGAGCAGTAAATGGTGTTAGGAATACTGCCTAGCAGGAAGACAGATACAGCTCTGTTAATGGGCACTGATTCAAGCCTCATAAATAAATACTGATTTAGCAGAATATAGCATACAAAATAAAGGCATGAGAAGTGAAAGAGAAACTGTGGGTAGCATCAAAAAAAGCCCTTGAAAGTGGACTGCAGCTTAGAGTAGAGAGACCACAGGCTTGCAAAATGTAGAGGACACTGAGTAATCTACTCTGAGGATTAAACACATTCACATTTGTTGCTATATCTGAGCTACAACTCTCAGCATTTTTTCAGATCAAGCCAGTAAGGAGGAGAATGCCAGTTCTAACAGTTGGGAACCTCATGAAAGACATCAGGTGAAAAGATGGAAAGATGCAGGAAGTTAAATGAGGGCCTTAGCTTTATTTTTAATGCCTGTTAAAAGCCTTCAAGGTGCAGACTAAAATTAAGGTACGAAATGCCACTATTATCTTCAGTTCCTTCATACTGAACTAGCCTTTCCCCCAGTGGACTGCTATTCAGACCAAAAGAGGATTGACGCCGAGATCCTTTGGTTCATGTCACATCCCAGTGAGTGTTTTCAGTGTGTCAACAGATAGTGATCAGAGGAGAGGACAACCAACCACTGCTTTTCCAAATCATTATCTCCAACACATTTTACACATCAGCCTTTGCTTTTCTGTTTAATCTAAGCTCAATAATAAGAGCCAAGAAGGAACTCTTGTGGTTGTTGGTTTGAGTCATTCAGTCTGATACCTTTCTTCTGACAGCACTTGTGCCAAGTTCCTCAGAGGTCAACTTAAAACTACAATAGGCACAAGCGATTTTGTAATGTTAGATAACAAAAGAAAACACCTTTTTGATTATAGATTCTTTTACATTCTATTTGGATTTATACACCTAGAAACATTCAGTTAATTTAATGATACTTGCTACTCAATTTCATTCAGGGCCAAGTTGTGCACATTGGAAACAATGGTAGCAATATCATTATCTTCCAGGGCATACGGTCAAATCCAGAAGTGTCTTAGCATTGCTCAAAACTTATTAAACCATTTGTCTCACATTAGATGCAATCAAATACCCTTTAGAAATATTCTGAATCAGGCCTTCCACCACTTGAACTTTCACAAGTGAATTTATTGTGCAAATAAATCCTTACCAGACCTCTACAGAAACGCTGTTTTTCAGTTAAATTGGGTTCCATCATCTATTCCCAATGAAAGAATCCCATCTTAGCTTCTGTACTGTGTTATTTATACACCCTGTCCCTTCTGAATTTCTATTCACTAGCTCTTACATCTCCTTTTTGTGCAGTTTGTTTACCCAAATAAAAGGTGCCTCACAGCTGTAAAACAAAGAAGCAAGACTTAAGGTCCCCACTGGACATATCTGTACTTCCTCAGGTTTGGATTTTTGGTGTATCAGAATCTAAAGCTTTTCAAGATTAACTTTGAAGAGACAACTTATTAATAAATACACCATTTAAATGAGTTGTTTGTCGGGACAAAAAGTACAAGCTTCCAAATAGTTTTTTTTTAACACCAGTAGTTGGAAGGAAATAATGTAAAGGGCTGAATAAGAATGGGCTGGAATCTTTCTTTGAAAAGGATGAAATGAGGCACATTGAGCTATGATGTTTTATTGTGTTGTAAATGCAGTATGAGTGAACCAGAAACAGCATTTGGATGTCCAGAAAATACTCAGTTTCTAGCTGCAATTGTTTTGGATTCAGAGCCATTGGACAATGCTAAACAAACCTTATAGACTCATGCTGTTCCTACCGAGATATAAATCTCAGTCTAATATCCAAAACATGATTTATCTCTCTATTTCTCCCATGCAGTCTGTCATCTATGATATGTGTTATGCGTATGTTCTACTTTCAGATGGGAATTACACATTAACTACCTTTACTGGCAAGTTTAAATATACACACCTTATGTCCATTCTTAATGGCACAGAATCTCTCTGGACTCTTGCTTTGTTTAACTTCTTTTGACCATTATCATCTTCAAGAGACATTCTTTTTCTCTTCTTTTTCAAGAGAAATGAGGTCTACTGATGTCGTTGCTCTGGAATTCTGTAAGGCCTTTGACACGCTCCCCCACAATATCCTTCTCTCTAAATTGAACAGAGATGGATTTGATGGGCGGACTGTTAAGTGGATAAGGACTTGGCTAGATGGTCACACCCAGAGGGTAGTGGTCAAGGACTCAATGTCCAGATGGAGATCAGTGATCAGTGGTGTCCCTCAGGGGACCATATTGGGACCAGTACTCTTTAATGCCTTCAGCAATGATATAGACAGCGGGATTGAGTGCACCCTCAGCAAGTTTGCAGATGACACCAAGCCAAGTGGTGTGGTTGACACGCCTGAGGGACAGGATGCCATCCAGAGGGACCTGGACAAGCTCAAGGAATGAGCCCTTGTGAAATGAGGTTCAACAAGGTAAATTGCAAGTTTCTGCACCTGGGTTGGGGCAACCCCCAGTAACAGTACAGGCTGGGGGTTGAAGGGATTGAGAGCAGCCCTGCCGAGGACTTGGGGGTGCTGGGGGATGAAAAGCTGGGCATGAGCTGGCAGTGTGCACTTGTAGTCTACAAGGCCA
This sequence comes from Phaethon lepturus, assembly GCF_000687285.1. NCBI lineage: Eukaryota > Metazoa > Chordata > Aves > Phaethontiformes > Phaethontidae > Phaethon > Phaethon lepturus. The sequence continues at coordinate 74,542 of NW_010519684.1, forward strand.
ACTGTATCCTGGGCTGCATCCAAAGCAGCGTGGCCAGCAGATTGAGGGAGGTGATTCTGCCCCTCTCCTCCGCTCTTGTGTTACCCCAGCTGGAGTCCTGCGTCCAGCTCTGGAGCCTTCAGCACAGGAAAGACATGGACCTGTTGGAGTGGGTCCAGAGGAAGGCCACAAAAATGATCAGAGATCCATCTGGAACACCTCTCCTCTGAGAACAGGCTAAAAGAGTTGGGGTTGCTCAGCCTGGAGAAGAGAAGGCTCCACGGAGACCTTATTGCAGCCTTCCAATACTTAAAAAGTAAGTACTCATAAAAGTACTTTAAGCCCTCAAAAAGGGCTCATAAGAAAGATGAGGACAGACTTTTCAGCAGAGTCTGTTGTGATAGGACAAGGCATAATGGTTTTAAACTAAAAGAGGGTAGATTTAGACTAGATAGAAGGAAGAAACTTTTGACAATGACGGTGGTGAAGCAGTTTCCCCAAGAGGTGGTAGATTCCCCATCCCTGGACACATTCCAGGTCAGGTTGGACGGGGCTCTGAGCAACCTGATCTTGTGAAAGATGTCCCAGCTCATTGCCAGGGGGTTGGACTAGATGACCTTTAAAGGTCACTTGAACCAAAAGTATTCTATGATTCTAATATTCCCTATTTCCTTTGACTCTGACTTTCTTCCTTTATTTGTTTACATTCTACTATCTGAAATACTCGTAACTCCGAGAAATAAAAGTATGATTGGATGGGGATTTCTGAAAGCTCTCAATACTCTATTCTCACTGAAGTCACTGCTAGATTTACCCCACACTCCAGTGGGATGAGAGCTCAGGCAATGCTGAAGCCTGATTTCATGTTGTAGTGCTTCCATAAATGGACTTCTAGAAATACTCTATTGTCACTGAAGTCACTGCTAGATTTATCCCACACTCCAGTGGGATGAGAGCTCAGGCAATGCTGAAGCCTGATTTCATGTTGTAGTGCTTCCATAAATGGACTTCTAGGTATACACAAAATCTATTTTTTAATTCTTAATCACTCAGTAACATCACCAGTGTGCATGTGCTCTATGCCTGTATTCCCACTTGTGCGCTTCCCTAATAACTGTTGAACCTGTTGGCTAAATTGAGGGTAAAAGCCTCAGAGGTATCACGCTTCTGTAATTTTTCTTGAGACAGGCAGGAAAACAGAGAGAAGAGAGACTGTGTTAATGCCTCCCTGGGAGCAGGGAAGCAGCATGAGCCTTATCCTCGTTGGTCAGCAGGCAACCTGGAGGGAGAACATTACTGTATGCCTTAGCGCTACGCAAAGTTTCAAATGCAGCTCACATTTCACAGCACAGCCTACCAATGAGGTACAAAGCCTTATGAGATCAGATTGCATTACTTCTGCTGTACAAAGAATTACATTTTATTTGAATTCAATGTATTAAATAAAGTTTAGGCCTTAGCACAGTCAGATTTAGACATTGTATATCTGCATTTAGATAGGTTTATGTTAAGCAAGAAAATACATCTTAAATTCTAAATATCTGGGGGATTATTTATTTTTTCTTTGCTTTTACATCTGCTGATCAACAAGCAAAAACAGTATCTTACAACATGAGAGTGGCAGACAGCCCCAAATACCTCCCATTACACAGTCTGAGGTGCTGGAACACACGTAGAAGTCAATGACCACAC
>NW_010519685.1:0-10778 GCF_000687285.1 Phaethon lepturus
GAGGGGTGGGGGGAAGGGGTTTTAAGATTTTCTCTCAGTAGTTTTTAAGTCTGGATATTTTTCACATGAGAAAAGTGCAAAGAGGAGGGGCAGGACGGAATTGCGGTAAGCTGCACTGCTTCGCACAGAATGTGCTGCCCACACACCCTCCTGTTCCAGAGGCCCGGGGTGTGGCAGCAGGTGACAAGAAGGGGAGAGAAGCAGACAGAGAAGGTGTCACCACTTCCCTCCCACTGCTCCATGATATTGCTCTTTCTGCTCTTTGACTTTAGAACAATCTCCTCCAAGCCCTGGTCCTGTGCTGGAGGGAAGGACCTTTGCAGGGAGTCAGACCATGAACAGCATGGGAAGCTCTTCACCCCGATCTGCTCCTCCTTGCACTGTCCCCTCGCTGCTGCAGCAAACAGCAGGCCTGGCCGTGCCGGCAGCACAGACTCTGGAAGAGCATCAAGTCTGAAGCAAGAGAAATAAAGACACGGGGGAGCAGTGAGGGAACCATGCGGGTGTATGATTTGCTGACAAGGGTCAGGGAAAAAAAAAAAGTAGAAAAAATTGGAGATTAGTTGTGGTCACAGAACAATTTGGGTTGGAAGGGACCTTGGGAGCTCACATAGTCCAACTACACTCAAAGTGGAACAAATTTCAAAGTCCAACCAAGTGCCTCAGGCCTTTGCCCAGCTGAATTTTCAAAATCTTCAAGGACAAAGATTGCACAAGCTCTCTGGGCCACATCCCAGGGCTCATGTTCAGCTTGTTGTCGACCAGGAACCCAGCTTCTTTTCTGCAGAAATGCCACCTAGCTGGTCAGTCCCTCGCCTGTGCCAATACACAGGTTTATTCTGCCCCAGGAACTAGACCTTGCATTTCTCTTTGCTAAACTTGACCAGTTCCTGTTGGGCAAGTCTGTTTATGACCCCTTATCACCAGTGAACAAAGCTGGTCCTTGAGGGACCAAAGTCAGGCAACCTAGCAGTAGCAAGGGTTGTCTTTCCAAATTCCACTACTCTAAAAGTAATCTTCCTTCCACACCTGAAGGCAAGTCCTCTCCTTCACGACACATTAAAAGGATTCCCACGGACGGCATCACACCACTTCCCTGACCATCTCTCTTGGACAGCTACCCTGAGAGCTCTGTCTTTAAAATATTCTGGGAAAATCAAAGATGCAATCCTAAAGGCAAGTCCTCTTGCCTCGGAGTCACTCTCCTTCTGACCACTGAGCTAACAGACCCTGCCGGGAGCCCCTCTCTACAAGCTGCTTTGTTTTCAGGGAATGCCACCAGTCCTGCTCTTTCTGTCGTATTGCATCCCTGCACAGCCAGAAAGCCAGCAACGTCCCTCTCCACCGCTTGACTCCGAGCAGAGACAGAAGCATCGCAAGAATAACAACCATATTTCTGTATCTCCGTCTGTACACACCCCGGCACAGTGATCTTCCCCACAGCACGGCACAAACCGGGCAGCTCCCCTGTGAGCTCCAAAGAGCACAGCTCTCCATGCACGTTCCTGCAGGCCCTCTCCCTCATCAGTGGCTTAAGCAGAAAACATCCAGCAAAGCAACTCCACAGAGCCCTCATACCCATGACCTTTCCTTCTGTCAGTTTTGAAATATGGTGTGTTCTTCTAAAGGCTTTATTTCACAGCCGCTCCAGAGCCCAGATGTGCTTCCTGGGGCCTTCTGCTTGACCACCTTTGACTCTGATACAAAACAAAAGCTGGTCCAAGGACACCCGACCCAAAAGGAACAAGCTGTCATGTTAGCAAGTGCATGTGGCACCTTGATTCCTAGCAACATGCAAATAGGGAAGATGGAGATAGATCCAAAATAATGCACATCTAAAATTGCAGTGAGAAAACTTCCCAAGCAATAGCCTCAAACACCTGAGCATTTGCAGGAGGTACTTGCAGTTCTGCTTTGTGTACTCCCATCACCAAGCATGATGATTCATCTACCTCCTATCTACATTTCAAAGCTGTGCCTAAGGCTCAGGAAGTGGCCCTTTCGCAAAGCATCCTGATCGCAGCTCCACGGGACTAAGCCCCTCCTGTGAAGTGTGGTCCACTTGTGTTTTCACCATGTGAGATGCTGTAGAAATACATACCAGGATACAGGAGACCAAGCTCCTATGTCAAGAGCTTCTCAGAGCTCCTGACCCGAAACACTCATCTTCATCCAGAGGTACACTCTGCCTATTTACTGCACCTTGTGTTGAAACCGTGCCTCTGAGTCAGAGGAAGCACAGAAGGTTATGCAGGATTGTAAATTCAGCTCTTGAGCTCAGTCACCTACAAGTTTGGCACAGAAGAGTTTTAGGGGAATCTGACTTCATACAATTCACCTGAGCCGCAGAGAGCTGAGGCCATGGCTGTACCCATAAGAACAAATAACCCGACGCCAAAGCAGGTGTCCTCAGCCTCCTTGAAGCTCAGAGATACCTTGAGCTTTTCTGGATCAAATCATCAATCGGTCATAACATAGACAGACGCGAGAGACCTGGCTCTGTTCAGGCTAGAGAGATGCACCCCATAGCAGCAGCCAGGCCTGATTTGGACCCATCACGCAGATGCATTACAAATAGTGTCATCCTGCCCAGGAGATCCTTTATTTTCAACATGAACTACTGCTGGCTTCTCTCTGCATCGGACTACCGTTCTGCTTGTCAACCCTCACTAAAACACTGCCCCTTGGAACAAGTCTGCAATGTGTCTGAGACGAGGACGAATTATCCTCAGCTCTAGACATTTTGTTCCTGTACCTTCTCAAACCACTCTGAGTACATAATTTGGGAGAAAAGACCTTGACCTAAATATCTGCATCTCCTGTACAGATTAATTGCTTTGTCTGCTAAGAGCAGACAGATGATCTGCAGGATTAAAGGCTGAATACCTGGCAGATTCTTCCCCACTGCACATCTTCCTAAATTCTCATCCTGCTTCAGCATTTCCTACCATGCAATAGCTTCTCCAGAAGAAACTGGAATGCTGTTTGCTAACACAGCAATGTGTGAATTCTTTATCTGGATGGTTTATAATTCAGCTGACATTTCTTAAAAAAGCTTATTATAAACATGTCAATACACTTGTAAAAAATATGGAGAGATTAGGCAAAGCAAAAGCTTGGGAGGGGGTCAAATACCATCTCCTGGCATCTAGACCCTCAGTACATATCTGTATGGGTCCACGGAAGAACCCTAAGCTGGGGCAATCTCATCTATCTCAGGCCTCTTTCTTCCTACAAATCACGTATCTCAGGTAATTATTCCCTGTGCAGCGATCTCAAACAGAGCTTTCAGCATAGCTGAGGGATGGGATCTGCAACTCGAGAGAGGACACATCTCATTTTGCCTTTGCTGGTGAGGAGCACGCCTGTGGAACCAAACCCTGTGTGAAATACAGCTGCAGAGAAGCCGCCGTCTGTGCTCACACTGCACAAACACAAAGAGCACATGCCTCAAGGAACGTACAAAGTAAGACAGAAGAAAATAGGGATACAGATGAGGGGAGTAAGGAGTCACTCAGCTGTGGGACAGGCAACAGCTCTTGATAGTGCACTGCTCCAGTATCTTCTAGGCATCACTATATATATAGGGGAGAAATAAGGGGACAAGATAGTACATGCTATTAACCATACAGGAGACAAGGCAAAAAAGGTAAGGAGACAAGGCAAAAAAGTTAAGGAAACAAGGCAAAAAAGTTAACCAAACCTCAGTTTTGGAATTTGCAGAAATATGGACCCCAGTAAGAAGGGAAATTTGTGGGCTGCACATTGAGATCCCTCCCAAATTCATATAAAATGGGAAAAAACAGACTAACCAGCCAGTGCAATGGCTGAAGTATGGCTTTCCACAGGGGGGAGGAGCCACAGGGGAGAGTACTTGGGATTTTTCTGTATCAGCTTTTTATTTTCATGTTTGATAAGCAAGGAATTTACTTAAAATCAAAGTTTAAAGTTTTTTATATAGTTTCTTGCACGTGGAAATGGCATTTTTTTCTACATGCAGAACTTCACTAAACACATCCACAAATTTTTCATCATGGATTTCAATAAAATCATGTTGAAAATTGTTGTGCAGACAAAAATAAAGATCTTGACAAACTCCACCAAAAATAGAGAAACAGTTCTGAAGAAAACCAAACAAACACCAAACAGAAAAAAGAACAGGCAAGTAGCAAACTTGAGATTTCTATTGCTCAATAAAGACCTAAATATTCTCTAAGAATGATCATTTGGAAGCTTCTCCAGAATAGGTTCTCAAGTAGATTTTGATGCTTTGATCAAGGACTGACATATAAATCTATCAAGAATTCTTCCATCACATTAAAATTACTGGAGAAGTTCCAGAACAGGGAAAATTGCCTTCCCCACAGCATTCTCCTCTATGCTGAGTTCATATAGCCTTGAGTACAATAGCTCATCTCCTGCTCACTCTGCTGAGGCCAGTCCTTCAAGCTCTCTGAAGAGAAGCTGTGGTCCCCATGCAGCTTTTTGGGACTCTCAGTCAGCAAAGCAACACAGTCAGCATCTTGTCCCTTGCTGTCTGCTGTCCTAAGTCTCTCCCTACTAAGCTTAATCTGAGCACTTCTAGGGAAATCCGGCCCCTCTGAGGTCTGGAGGAGTTTTGTCACTGGCAAGCATTGGAACAGGCTGTCCAGGGAAGAGATTGAGTCACCATCACTGGAGGTATTTAAAATACATGTAGATGTGGTGCTTAGGGACATGGTTTAGTGGTGGACTTGGCAATGCTGAGTTACCCTCTACCTGCCGTCCTCCCTTGTCATTTTCTCCTTCACCACTTGATTCCTCTCTGAGCATCTGAAAAGATTGCCTGCCTTTAATCAAAGAAATATTTCAGAATGTTTCCAGGCCTCAGAGGATGTCAGAGTTCTTTCAACTCTTCTACTATCTTTGAAGAGCTGACGTGCTCCTGGGACCAGCCTCCAGCCAACAGCCCTCGCGAACGCTGTGAAAACCCCCTTCGGTAATGGGTTATGTACTGCATGTTCCACCCGCACGTCAGCGCTGACCAAGCCAGTGTTCTCCATGCCAGAAGCCCCTTCCAGAACCAGGACCAGCTGAGACCCATCACCACCAGCCTGCCTGGGAAAGGGAGGGTAACACTTTCTGTCAGGGTGAAACGTACGGGAAATGCTGATGTGACTTCGCTAAAAGCCGCTGGCTGGAGGGAATGCCTCGCAGCAGGGATCCCCATGGTATTCGAAGGCTGATAGCAAAGTCTGACTCTTCTCTCAGACATCCCAGGTGCTTCACCGTAGAACTGGTAAAAGAGGGAATCGGATCTCTTCATTCATGCAGCAGTCAAGAATTGTTGTTAATCGGCCTTGGTCGTCAAGAAATGCTTAACGCCACACCAGACACTGCCTAATGCTGCGTCTGCCGGGGAAGCAGAGGAGCTCTGGGGGACCCACAAGGCCTAAGAAAAACAGATCTCTGTTACATGAAGTCCACGTTCTACTGTTAGGGCTTTATGTCTACTTGCTGCATTCGAGCCCAAGGTTAGAACAGCGCTTAACCCCACGCCCAGCTCAGAGCCAGCAGTTAATTTGGAGGCAGCACCTCTGTGCTCTCCTCAGTCAGAGCAACGGTAGGTTGAGTACTCAAGCACTACCACAGACCCGATTCCTAATTTGTCACACAAGGTCAAGATAATGAACAGAAGCACTTTGTACCGTTTCAAGCAGTGCTTCCATTTCTTGCCAGCACATTGTACATCCTTATGGGAAATGCACCTACTGGCAAATGGAGCAGCTGCTGCTGTGTGCCCAGCAGGAAAATGGCCATGCGGATAAAGAGCATAAGAAATGCAGTCCTCCTACTTCCTTCTACGTGAATGCAATCTGTAGTAACCAGAAACAATAAGCAGCCCGATGTAGCAAGTCAGCCCCTGCACAGACACCCAGCAGAGGCTGGCCCTGCCCTCTGTCCCCAGAGACGCACCGATGCCACGTGCACTGCGCCGGGGAGCCGCCCGGGCTAGCTCGGGTCCCACAGCCCACCCTGGAAGGGGCTGCGCTGCTGTATCCAAACACGGCGTCCCAGCACTGAAACCAGCTCGGGGCCTCGATGCAAAACTGTGTCATGTAGGGCCCTTCTGAAAGCCGGCACCCAGTGGGAAATGCAGCTTTCTGGGAACTGCCCCAGAGGGGAGAGAGCACTCTGGGGCACTCCCGCAAAACACGTAGGGGTGTACAACTGGTAGGCAAGTTTCTCAGCAGCACATAATGCCAAATAAAAGTAAAATAACAACCCAGGTCTCACAGCTGATTTGCCACATTTCCTTAAGTTTTCTTAGCTTGAATATGTATTACTCGGTGTTGCCGGTTACTCATGGCAACTATCAGCACAGCACCCTCCTGCATGTCTTCCCAGGGCTGCCCTCTGCTCACGGCCCGTCAGCTGGGAGCAGAAGAAAAGAAATCCGCTAGGACAGAGCTGCTGCTACAAGGACAACGTGTGCAGCTGCGGAATGAGATCTCTTTCCCCAAGGGCTCTTTCGAAGCAGGTAGTGAGCAAGGCACAGGCCACGTGAATTGTGGTGGCAGCAAGCTCCTCTCTTATCATCGTCATTCCCCTCAGATTTTCTTCATTATATGATGGGGGGAAATGGCAGAGTCTGGGAGAAATGGCAACTGGGAGCAGGCTGCCAGCACAGCGACTCTTCTACAAGTCTGCAAACCTGCCAGTCTGAGGCAGGCAGGAATAGGCCAAGGGCACATAGCTGTCCTCCAAGTCCCCGTGATTCTGGATGGGCACCTCAGTTTAGATGCCGTTAATTACTGCAGCAATGACCTGCCTGTAATATAGATCTTGCTACAACTAGAGGCAGTGAATCAATGAAAAGGGCAATGGGGGCATGGCCTAGCAGTACTGGTTTTCAGGAGCACCAGTAGCCACTCACCCTGCAAAATCCAGTCCATTACATTTTAATTCTGGAAATTCATTGCATGTGGCACGCTCCTTTGATAGCACATAGAGCTGTGTTAAATAAATTGTGCTAGTCATTGCAGGCAATGGCTGCTGTGAGTCAGCCAGCCCAGCATCAGTTCCCCTCTACTGCAGTTCTTTGTTCTGCTGAAGTACAATAAATAAAACTTGTTCCATTGCCAACATTTAGGTATTGAAACTACCCTGCAGAAAATTTGCACCAATATTGCCTTCACTTTGATCTTTTTCTCATTTTTTTTCCAGGAGCATGCGAGCTGGCACCACACCAGAGGCCCAGAGCCCTGTGCTTCCAGCAAAGCAAGCATTTAGCAGAGCTGGGCAACCTCACACCTCAGAGGAGCTTTCAAACAACACTACAATGAAGAGCTAGAGAAATCTGGGGAGTGACAACATGAATTGTGGGTGCTTGAGGGTCAAGGAACAGAGAAAGGGCTGTGCTATCCCACTGGCTTTCCAGTTCCCCTTGAGGAAATCATTAGTACCATGACCCAGAGAGTAAATTCCAGGCTCAAAGAGACCTCTGACCCCTGACAGACACCAAAACAGGCAGGACGCTCTCCTGAACTTCAGGCAATGTTTCGGCTCTTCAGCTACACTGCTTCACATGCCATTCACTCCCTCCTCCCTGACCCACAGTTTTATACAGCAAACAGCTTTACCTTTTCTGCCCAGAGCTCCATTCCAACTAGCTGTGGGCTGTAGGGAGGGCCACTGTGGCTACACCACCATAAACTGGTGTAAGAGAAGGGAGACTCGAGCCCTTTGCCTTTAAAAGCTCAACAATGGCCTTACTGATTTCCATGGCCAGTATTTTCCCACTTCCTCCTCACTGTAATTCACCAAAGTAAAATAAACACACTGCAGAAGTAGTATCTGAGTTTGGTCATTATTTTGGTAACACACGCACACAGTGCTAGTTACTGTTAGTAACTCAATAAAATATTTATTCTGCTATTTTAAAAGAGGTAATAGCTACAGCCTGCATCAAAAATACCTTTAATGCTGTAAAAAAACAAACAAACAAAACATCACAGGCTACAGCTTTTCTAGAACGACACACCAGTTTCCCTGATCATAGTAACTCTTTTGAACTCTCACACAATCCAGGGATCTGCATGCTGCTTCCAGCTCCCCTTCACAGAACACATGGTAGTAACGGTGGAAAACAGGACTGAGCTCTTGCAACTCCTTAGAGCCAGCTGGAAATGACACTGTATCAACACTTTCTCCTTTCTTTTTAGAGCCACCTTTCAGGTGCCAGGGAACCAGCAAATCTTGAGAGTGAAAGGATGTTCGGTTAGTGTGAACAGGCAGTCTGGAGGCCGCGACTGGCTTTGCATCACAGCCTTCATCCTCCGAGTCATTAAAGAGTTGGTCAGAACATGCTGAGTCTTGGCTGCTGCTATCAAGCGTTTGATCGCTAAGCGGTCTGTGGGCTGTGCCAGTATTGATTTCCTCCTCCTTGCCTTTACTACCATTCTTTCCCTTAAGGTATTTAGACTTCTGGTTTTTGTATTCTTGTTCCATTGCCCAGACATAAATGAGAGCCATTCCACCAGGTCTTAGAAGCCGGGCTAGTTCACGGATAGAAGCCAGTCTCCTCTCCTATAAAGGAAAAGCAAAGTGTGAAGCTAGCACATAAACAGAGAGACAGGAGTATGGAATGGCAGGAATCCCTCCTTACTGCCCCTCCCCCCCCAGAAGATACTATAAAAATCAGAGGAATTTTTTCCATTATCCATTTTCATTTATAATATAGCCCATCACCATGCGCAAGCCAAGACATTTTCCTGAACACAATTCTCTTTCCATTGGAAAAAACAGTGCTATGCTGAGCAGGACTTCTTGGACACATCAGCCCAGCTGGAAATGACACACGCTTCTTCAAGAAGGTTGTTCAATATCTAAAATCCCAGATTCAGATCCACCACACCTGATGATACACACCCCAATCTGCAGCTGAAGGGTCAGACTTACAGCTTAAACACAGGTCCTCTGACCACCCAAAGACACGTCAGCCTGTTCCAAAACAGACGTCTTCCTACTTTTTTATATCCCATTTGGAAACATTTGCTGTATTTCCGGTACAGAGAAACCACTGGGCCCCACCACAGATTACAGCTCCATGGTCTAAAAACTTGTTGCAGTTGCACAGTTGCTGCCAGGAGAAGCTTACACAGCCCAGAGATAGGGCAGACTAGTGAGTAGTGTCCCTGCTGTTCGTTGCAGGTGGACAATGAACACACAGAGGGGGGAAAAAACCACATGAGATCTGCTGAAGATCTAAGCGGGGAAGTAAGGTATCTCTTGACTCCCAGAGCAGAGCCCCCTTCTCTAATGTCACTAATTGCAAGCAGACGAAAATGAAACACAAACACCTGGATCAAAGTGCCAGTAGGAGCAAGGGCACCTGACAAGCAGAGGGAGAACATGAAGAGAAAGTCTAAGCAGCAGCAGAACAGCTTAACTCTGCTCCGACAACTGCTTACACCAAGTGCAAACCTTCGATCTCCCCCCATGTTGTTTTTTCCTTTTGCTTCCACAAGCCCACACTAGCAGGTCTTCTACCACATCAGTAGCTCTGCACAGCAATACGACAGCGCAGTGGAGCACAGAGAGGGGCGACTTACCGCTGTTGAGAAATGGTGGATTACAGCAATAGAGATGCAGGCGTCACAGGAACCACTGCGCATTGGCACCGACAGGGCATCACCGACAAAAGCCTGGAAATTTTTTTCTCCACAAATATCCACCAGGTTTTTGCTGCGATCACAGCCAACCTGTAACAGAAAGTGTTTCATTAAGCTTTTCATAAGAGGATAACTACATGACTGGAAAATGATTTTTCACTTGATGCTTACAGTAATAGAGTCATCACAGTCTCCTACTGAGGTAACACATTTCAGCTTAAAATAAAAATGAGAGCAAGTGTGAGAAAATAGCCTTAAGTAAGAGGAAAATATGGTTCCCAGGTATAGATAAAAAGAAAAAAAAACCCTGATGCTTACTTAAAACAAAGATGGCAGACTGGCTATTAGACAGCTCATTATAGCACCCTGATTTTGAACCAGCTTATAACAGAACAGGTTTCAACCTAATTTTCCTCCAAACCAGCTCTTAACATACCTTGAAACCAGCAACAGGAGAAGCCACGTAACTCAACCTCAGTATTTTCTTTTCCTTTCAGTTGCCATTTGTAACCTGACAACATTTGAAGCAGTCAAATACTGAACTCACAAAAGCTGAATCTGCAAGTGTAAATGACAATCTGGTGACTTTGGTGGCGTAAGTGAAGCATGGGATCAGGCACAGCCAGCACAGGTTCATGAAAGGCAGGTCCTGCTTGACCAACCTGATCTCCTTCTATGACCAGGTGACCCAGCTAGTGGATGAGGGAAAGGCTGTGCACATTGCATTCTCCTGGAGAAACTGGCAGCTTGTGGTTTACTCTTTACTCGGTTTACTCTTCACTGGGTGGATGGCCGAGACCAGAGAGTTGTGGTGAACGGCGTTAAATCCAGCTGGCAGCTGGTCACAAGCGGTGTTCCCCAGGGCTCGGTTCTGGGGCCGGTCTTGTTTAATAACTTTATCGATGATCTGGATGAGGGAATTGAGTGCTCCCTCAGTAAGTTTGCAGATGACACCAAGTTGCGTAGGAGTGTTGATCTGCTGGACGGCAGGAGGGCTCTGCAGAGGGATCTGGACAGGCTGGATCGATGGGCTGAGGACAACTGTATGAGGTTCAGTAAGGCCAAGTGCCAGGTCCTACACTTCAGTCACCATGCAACAACCCCATGCAACTCTACAGGCTTGAG
>NW_010519686.1:0-28125 GCF_000687285.1 Phaethon lepturus
CGCGCGGTTCGCCGCCTGCCCCTGCCCAACCTGCCGGTGAGCCCCAGCGCAGGCGTTCGGTGTTAGAAAGATCCACACGGGACAGATGGGGAACGTGGTTTTAATCAGCTTTGCCGAGCGCTGAAAGGAGCAGCGTGAGGTGGGCGGCGGGGTAAGGCACGAAGCGGGCCGTCGACTTGAGGGAACGATAGATGATCCATCGCTGGGGTCTCAGGCCGCTGCTCCTGCTCACTGGCACCCAGTGTGCCTCAGGAGCGGGGGCCGGGGGGTGTCCCTCGGTGTACCCTGAGGTAGCGCAGTGTGGGGACGGCGCCGAGCAGCTCCCGGATAGCGGTGTAAAGCTGAGGTAAGCGCCGGGGGATTGCAACCGTGAGATTCAACGAACTAGCTGGAAACCCTCAGGAAAGACGTTCGGACGCTGAAGTCGCGTGCCCTGGTCTTCTGCCTTGTTCCATACGCGTTACCTTAAAACGCAAAGCCGAGCGTCGGCCTCGCATGACGCGACGGATCTGAGATAAGCTCTGCTCAGCGTGTGCGGGCTCGAGTGGGCCTAGTCCCGTTGCCCTCACTTAGAGAGATGTCTTAGCCGTAGCTGGCGAAGGTGCAGGTGGACCTGCTGGCGGAAATTTGGAAGGAGAATTTGAACCCTTAAAATCCCTAGTGGGGCATCGTCTCTGTTGGTGCAAAAGGGCATGGATTGTGTCTGTTTTCTATGGTTTTCAGATACCGGCTGTCACCCACTTGGCCAGAAGACATAGATGTCCCCTGTGACTAAGTCCTTGCATGAGTGTTTTGAAGATGAAACGCTGCATAAACTCTTAAAGCGTACCACCTGAGGACATTGCTACTGACATGGACATCATTATTTATTTACAGATGCTTTAATCAGGAGGAGCTTTTTTGTAAACATGAATTGCTGGGCTCTTTCCTTGAGGTGTCGTTTCTTGTTTCATGCTATTGAAACATTAATCTTAACTTATTATGACTCCTTTGTGTTGGTCAGCTCTCAGGGCCATTTCCCTAGGCTTGAAAATGTGGGAGCTTTCAAAAATGTGTCAATCGTGCCAACTCAAGCCACTTGTGGGCTGCCAGACCGAAGTACTTTTTGTCATAGCTCAGTGGCTGTTGAAAGTATTATGTCCTGCACCCAGAGGTTTTGTGTTCAGGAATGTCCATACAGGTCATCGCCTTCTTCCTACAAACTGCTTCTTTCAGAAGGCCTTGGTACCTGTATCACAGAGGACAAAAAGGACTTGCATCCAGGGTCCTTCAGCAACGCTTCCAGTTTTATTTTTCATAATCGCAAGGATTGCTTCTCTACTCCCCGTTCTCCAAGGCTTGCAGCTTCATTTACGTTAACTGTATGGTTGAAACCTGAGCAAGAAAGTGTAATGTAAGTAGTATTGAAGGTGTTTACTTTCCTGGTGCTCTTAAAAAAATTGATCATTGTAGTCACAGTCATTATTAGCAAGCTATTTAAAATTTTAAAAAGGTACAGTGAGAAACTGTGACGTTTTAAAACTGTATTTAGGTTGGGGCCTTCACAAATGTCAAGACAAGTAGGTTCAGTTTCAGTGGCGTTGGCTCAGATGATAGTTCAATTGCTTTCAGTGGGAACTATCCACACCTAATGTGCATGTCTGTTCTTAAAAGTCTAAACTCGTATCTCTGATTCACATTCATTTCTCTAAAAGCTGCTAGCAAAATACGTTGTCAGGGGTTTGTTCTGTTACTTTTCATGGTGGAAAAAAAGTTCCTTTCATCTACTGCAAAATGCAAAGCCTCCTACTCTTTCTTACCCTCGTTGTGCAGATCATCTTTAAAGTGAAGTACACAAAAAGTGTAGTACTTTCCTTCAGAGATGTCACAAATGTTTTTTGTGTACTTGTGTACATAATGTACTTGTGCTCATAACTTATTCTTAGAATGAAACTAATCATCTGCTCTGTTGTATCATTCTTGATACTTATTTTGCATGCTGCTTTGAAATATTTTGTCTAGGGGTGTGAAAATCATCAGAAACAATAGAAATGTCTACAATTGTAACGGTATGTGTAGAATTATAGTGTGCTTTATACAAAGATAAGTACCTTTAAAAAAAAAATCAATCTAGCCATAGGAGTTGTGGTTATGGAGGGGAAATAAATGAGATCTGAAGAGCAAAAGTGACTTCAATTTGAGCTTCAGTTAAATCAGCTCAGCTGAAGGTATGTGTAAAGGTGTCTCTGGAGCTTTGGCCTAATGTCTTTCATAGACAGCATTTTCTATATACTGTTTGAATCTTGACTGGCAGAGAGTTCAATCCTAGGGTTGTCGTATGCAGTGAGTTCATGTCCACATACATGTGGGCATATCAGAGTCTTCAGCGGAGCATATGCCTACCTTGAAGCAGAAACGTCCTGCTGATTTCCAAGCAAGCTGTTGCAGTGATGTGTTGAGTGAGTTCTATGAAACTCTTCAGTCAATGTGATAGGCTTTTGCTTGCATGGAGCCTAAAACAATGAAATGTATGTCCTTTGTTTCAAACGATTGTGCTGTGCAGAAACCAGACTCTACCGATGTCTGATTATCCATGGACTAGTGTAAAACATTAGCCTTCAATTGCTACTGTGTTAATAACTACACAATATACGTATTCCTGTTCAGTGGGTTTTATAGATCACTTTAAAATCTAAATGTTTTTATTCAATTTTTGTAATAGATCACTTCATTCTTCTGTCTTGTGAGATTGCTGCTACTCAACATGTAGAAATGACAATGGTAGAGCCCAGTCCTGAAAACTGAAGTTGGACAACAGTTATGCCAGGGGTCAGGATGATATGCCACTGTCCAGACTCTTTTTTTTCCACTGTTTACAGGAAGAAGTGTGTTAATTTGTCTGTCTTCATAAAAGGAATACACAGCTCCAGTTGTGGTGAAACAGTAATTGCACACTAATAGCCATTGAATCTTGACTTGGAAGACATCCTACAAAAGAGAAATAGTTCTACAGCAAACTAAGATGTTTTTCCTTTTATTGTGTTGGTTTAGTGACTCCTTCAGCTTGGCAGAAGGAGTTTGACTTGCCAGATGTCCTATATTTTGCAGTCCCTGATGGGGAATTGTCCCCCCTTGATGTCTTTTGTGAGACCTTTTAAGCCCCATTATAACAGCAGAGGGACTTCATGGAACTGGGACTCATTTTGACAAAGTCTTTGCGCTGCCACCAAAACACTAGGAAGATGAGCCACAACCAGCTGCTCTTTTTACCATTAGAATAATTGAAAGTTTAACAAGGTATTTTGTTTGCTGGCAGAGTGCTCTTACATCAAGCAGACCTGTGGTTTTTGGACATGCCGTACTAAATGTGTTTCTTCATGCTAAATGTTGCATGGTCTGACTGCTAGAGGGTACTTAGGGAAGAAGCTAGGAGTGTTGCTGTATAGCATCCCATTGCATCCTTGTAAAGACAGTGATATTTCTGTTAGGCATGTGCCCATGTAAGAAAATAGCAAGATTTTTATGCTAGAAGTTAGTGTGCTGGCTGAAGTGAGAGATGCTGATGCAAGGATCCAAAGTCTGAATGTGCTTTAAAGATTGTGACATTCTGGGGGAGCAAACATGTGGATAATCAGACATCAAGAATTTTCTTCAACAATTTCATATACCAAGTTTTCTTAAGAGAATCTGGGAAAGAATACACTTTCATACAAAGAGAAACGAAACTCAGGTCATGTTACAGATTTATTTGAAGACCTAATGTTCTTCGAAGTAAGATATATAGTATAAATATTTGTAGGTATGCTTTTAAGTCACTGCATATTGGAAATCTTGAAGAAAAGACAGACAATAATGAGAAAACATTGACATTTGTACTCCAGTCTTTAAATTTACTTTCCCTTTAGGCAGTAAGTGCAATAAGTGAGCAGAGCTCTTGTCCCTGAATTTTAGTCTTTCCCCATGCTGCCTCTCTTACTGCATGTACTCATCAGTTAATAGAAATGCTTTCAGTAAGCCTGGGCATAGCCTGTAAGTAAGCCTTAGCACAATATAGGAAATTTCATGTGATGATAACCCTTTGCAATGGAATATGAGAAGAATATGAGTACAAACTTAGCATACATCTTGTAGTCATTACAGGCAGTTTCAATCAATTTGGCATCAATTGGGGTGACTGGAAGTTAGATGACCAGAAGACGGTGGTGGTGGTTAGGAAATGAGCTGGGGCCTTTTACATGCAGGAGGTTCAGGGGGAACAACCTGATTGTGAAGTGGGCAGTAGATATATTTTTTTAAACTTTATTTATCTAAAAGACTAATCATATCCTATTACTTTATATCCATTCAGATGTTTTACCATAGGAACTGGACTGAAAGGGGGAGTTGCCTTAAGATACCATATGTCTGATTTTGAACCTGTGTAGTTGTTCCCCTTTGCAAGTGCTCCAGTTAATGTGTGGGGATCACCAGTGCAGCCGTGTTAGATTCTCTAGAATTTTTTTCTCTTTGAATGCTGACCCAGCAGATTTGCACTGTTTGCTTTTTCTCTCTTCAACCCCACCGTAGAGAATTATGGTAGTCGGGAATTGGCTCTGTGGGACCAAGAGGTTACCAGAAGTTAGAAACTTCACGAAGAGTAGTGGTTTCTCTCTGTAATCGTGGTTGGAATGGAAAATTGTGCTCAAAGTCAGAAGTAATGCTTATGTCTATTTCACCTATGTTAGTGTTAGTTTGGGTTTTTCTCTCTTTTTTCCTCCCCTGTCCCCTCTGTTTTATGCCTCTTGAATTTTTCTCTTTCAGAGGAAATCAAGTCAATTGAGACACAATTCACATTTTTTCTTTCCAATGTTCAAAGTGATGTACATCAAGGTCGCTTCCCTTCTTAAAGTCATGACACCTTTGGGGATAAAAACAATGCGGGGATGTTTGTTTTAGATAACTAAAATAAACAAAAAACTGGATTATCCAATTATTGTTTATCCAGGAACTTGGTAAATCCAGTTCCTAAATATTTTGCTACTTAGCTGAGCCTTCCCTCACATTTATTATCTAGCAAAACTAGCATGTTTACAAGCAAACAAAATATTGAAAAGACTCATTGACAATATATTAAGAAATGTGTTTTTAGTAAGGTTTGGAAAACAGAAGTCTGCATTTTGCAAGTTGTTTTACTGACAACATTCCAGCAGGATAAACTGGTAACATTTAAAATGAATTAATTATTCTTTTGAATTTAAAGGTGAATTAATGAATAATGGCAGTATCAAAGAACAGCCTTTTTGATACTTTTCTTTTATAAATGCATAGTATGTGAAGATGCTTATCGGTAGATAAATTGTTTTGGTTTTCTTTTTCTGAAATATGTCCAAGTAAATTCTGGCCTCATGCAAATTTTATATGCTTCTCTCTTGTGACTTAGTGCACTAATTTAGCCTGGTATAACTGTTGAAATATTTGGCTTTTCATGGGTCAGTAAATTGGGTACTGCATTTCTCAAGCAGCTGAAACGGGAGTGCAGAACTTCATAATTTTTATTGTACTAATAATTACCTTAATAAAATACATAGCTGTTTCAGAAGCATACATAGCCTGTGCTTTCTCAGGACCCTTAGCATCATGGTGGTTGGGTTGGCAAAAATATTTCAGCAGCTAGATGTGCAATGTGGTATTCTCTGTACCTGATGTATCAGTGTTGCATTTGATATTGATGTGAAATCTTTGTGGGGGGAAAAAACCTCACAAGTGGCTGGAGAGTCTGCTTGCCTTGCTCTTAGGTTAAAGAAAGGCTGTGTCAAAGGGAGAGCGTAGGGAAAAATGGTGTTGTTGCTACCTTAGCTGGACAGATTTGGTGGAAAGATGGAAGATTTATTTCCAGAACATGTCATTGGTACTGCTTTTTGTGGTTATATTACATTTACCTTGTTAGACTAAGAAAAATGTAAGTGCCTCCACAGGATGTACTATGTTGCATGGGTTTGTATGAAAAGTGCAGCAGAGGCCTGCGCAGTGCTGGCCAGCCACCGTGGTTTCTGTCATGGAAACCTGAAGAGAGGATGCAAAGCAGACCCCTCTTCTGCCCCCAAGTGAACTGGGGTTGCATGCTCTAAATTAAAAAAAAACAAAACAAAATACTCACAGATTAAGATAGAAAATATCTTTGTTAAAGTTTTTTGCGCTTAGTACATCCTGTGACTTTCACTGTCACTGAGCATCTTCTCCAGAGCTTTATTTTTAACGTTTATATTAATGCATTCTGGTTAGCATCACTTTACAGGATAGCACCTTGGCAAGAATGTGTATATGTGTGTGCTTCTGACCTTATGTTGTTTTTCTTGGTTATTTCCAAAGGTGTGTGATAGAAAAGGCTATTGATGGGCAGACTGTGTTCAAACTCACAATCTCTGAGAAAGAGACCATGTTTTATTATCGCACAGTAAATGGTTTGCAGCCACCAATAAAAGTAATGACACTGGGGAGAATTCTTGTGAAGAAATGGATTCATCTTAGTGTGCAGGTGAGTAAAATAAAAAGCATTTAATATTTGTTGAAATACAACATTTGTGTGAGAATGGTGTAAGTGTATAAATATAAAAGGGTAAATTGGGGGACGTAAATGATAACTCTTGAGTCTTGCAGGTAAGGATCTTAATTTGGGAGTTCGTTTTGAGGTGGTTGCTAATTTAGCACTGGAAAGAAATGCTGTGGCTGTTCTTCTGAACAAACCAGACTGAAAATTCTTGCCCTTAAGAACATGAGCATTTGGGGTGAAGAAAAGCTACTTATTTCTAGGGTTATCAATAAGTCTTGGGTCTCTGATTATTTCCTAAAAAAGAGAATGCCACCCTCATCTATACATGCTAATGTACTTATCTTACAGAGGTGTGTCCCATTTAATTTTAAAAACTTCTTACAGTGCACATAAGTAAACATGTATGTGTTTGTGCAGCATCAATCAAGCTAGTAAGTTACATAGCTATTACCTCTTACTTTAAAAATATCATTCAGAACTGTTAAAACACAATCCTTGTGTTATAAAAGTCTTCTGTTGACATAACTTTTTAATAAGTGTACAAATATCCACTGAGGATAAAGCAAAATTGAGTTTGTTAAAATTTAAACTGTATGTACAAAAATCAGTAAACAAACACAGAATAAATTAAAATTCAGTTATTTGCATGTCTTGTAATTCCCAACAGATGCTCTAGTAAATTCTATTTGTAAGCCAAGTTCAACTAATAATTATAAAACACAATTATCAGGTATTGAAATGTTTGTCTTCTTCCTTCCTTCATTTCCTTTATCGCTTCTATTAAATTTCATTTGGTTTACAGTACAATCAAGAATAGTTTTGCTGCTTTCTTGAAACTTGCTAAAAGGTATTGACTGTGATTTGGATTTTTAGTGCTGATATTGTCACTTGTAAGAAGTATCTAAGCTGACGTCTTGATTTTTTTTGCAGTTTGCTTTTTTCCAGGATAACAGCATGGTAGTGTGAATAAGATTTTGGCTGTTGGATTAAAAGAGTGACCTTAAGGTAGAACTAATGAACTTTACACTTCAAACACTCCAAGGGTGCTATATTACTGCTGTTGCTGTCAGCTGCATTTTGTAGTAGCCTCAGAAACTGCTAAAGCCTGAGATAGCAAAGTGGAGAGTGAAAGGGCTGGATTTAAATACACACACATCTTAAATTGTATTAGAAAGAACCCTCAAGCACTTCTTAGAATTTGGTCCTTTGTTTCTTTGGGGAAAGTTGTTCAATGCCTAGCAGGAATAAAGAAGTATAGCTCCTAGACCCTTGAAGGGCCTGCAGGCGTAATACCTTTTCCAAATTTCTGAACTCAGGGTAGAACCTTACATTCTGTAGTTTGTGGTATTGTAGGATTCAACTTCCCATTAAAGATGATAATGGCTGGAGCATGATCCATTTAGCACTAGGTCTGGCTATGAAAATTTAGGAAAAGGTTTGGGTTTTTTCTTTTAGCAGCTGTCCAAAAGCATTTTTTTGTATAAATGGAGAAATAAATGGCAAATGAGAATGAGACACCACTCAAAAATATGCAAAAGTAACATTCCTGTGGAAGTGTCTGTGTCTTCAGACAACAGTAGTATTTGATGATGATATATGTTTATATATTGTGATGATACATATTTGATTATAGGTGTTTCCTTAAGCTGATGAAAAAGTCTTCTGAAGATAAAGCTACATAAAAAATATGTAGTTTTATAGGCATCAGTAATTTTAGCTAAAGGCAGTGGGAGAGCCTGGGTTTTACAGCTAAAAGTACAAATTGCCTGATCTTACCAGAAATGTGATTTTTGACTTCTCTGACTAACCAGCCTTCTCCCCAGGTGATATCCATGCAGTAGGTATGGGCACTACTGTGTGGAGGAGAGACCCTTCTGTGGGCTGTAGGTGAGCTACCGGGAGGTAGCAGCAGAGGCGGCTGAATGCAATAATGACCTACTACTACTTTGAGCTTTTCTAAGTCAGTCAGACCATGTAGACTTCCATGCTGTCTTGTTGAGGTGAAACTGCCTCTAATACCTGTAAAGGATTAGCAATCTCAGTTCTGCATCACTGTTGTAGGCATAACCTTTAATTTCTAGCAAAGGTAAGCCCTAGGATTGAGCTCTGTGGCTAGTAAATTAGGAAAGTTTGCAGTCATCCTATGGCTGTGCTGGTTTTGAAGTAGGTGTGGTGTTATCAGTGTAGTTGCTATATAACCTCCTTCTACAGAAACAAAAAGGAAATTGTTGTTAGATGTGAAATGTCATGTACGTGGCTGTGATGTTTAGCCACAAGATCCTAGGTTTAACTAACCTAACAATAGATTCAGCACCTTTTTTAGCTACTTGGCAGAATTTGGAACATTGTTTGGCATTCTTTTTATTGGGATCTAGCCAGAGCTGGGTGACGTGTCCTGATGTAAAAAAAAAAAAAAAAAAAAAAAAAAAAAAAAAAAAAAAATTATATATATATTCAGACTTGTGTGACAGCTTGCTTGCTATTATTTTTGGACTCAAAGAAAATAATGTTTGTGAATGTTCTTTTATAGGACAACTGAGTACTGTTCCCAATAAGAAAGTTTGAAATGTGGCATGGATATATTTTTGTGCACATAACAAAGTTGTATAGTTGGAAAAAATGTAATTTAGAAAAAAAAGGAGCAAATAGTTGCATTGCCCTATTTTGAGTTGTAGGACCCCTAAAAACCTCATCTGTGAATGTAAGAGGGAGAGGGTTGGGATGTGATGCTGTTATACTAAACAGAATCTTAAATAAAGAAATTATGTTCTCTATGCATGAAGCATAATAGGCACAAGCTATTCAGATTATTTTTTTTAAAAAGTATGTGCTTTTACAACTTTTAGGTAATATAATTCATGTACTGGTGGTAACTGAAGATATACGTGATGACATCTCTTTTAACTTCATACCAGAGGTGTGGGCATCTAACCTGTTGACAGTTTCGTTTCCCAAAAATTTTTCAGAAGCATTAAATGCTGAAATTAATATCCCTGGCCTTCAATATGCATGACTTTTTAATGGTGTAGTTTTTCCTACCAAATTCTGTGGTGGTTTAGGTCTGTGAAGGAAATGTGGGTGACAGCAGTGGGTCAAAATAGTTACCTTGTAAATTGTATTGGAAATAAACTTGACCAGATATTCTCCACAGCATATTGCAAAGCGCTGTTGAAAGCCATGCACAGTATTGCATGTTTGTCTGGTGGACAGGGAGGAAAAAAGTTTTTGGCATGATGCCTTGTTGCTCAGTGACTGCAGATCAAATTAATGATCTGATATGTCTAATATGGGGGCAATAAGTCTAATTTGGGATGAGTCTGATTCAGAAAAAAATTTTTTTTACTGAAAGCTAGCACTTCCTGGTATGGTTAGCAAATAGGGGTGTCTAAATGGATCCTGCCCCTGAGAAAAAAAACAATGCTTTTTGGTTGGCTCACAGGGAATTTATGCATCTTGTTTGTGACAGTGCATGTGCTGGCTGGCACACCCAGTGGCTGCAACCAAAGAATGGGGGATTGAGGCATAAAGCTTTGCGTGCCAAGCTGGTGACAGGAATAACAGCCAAGGGATACTGTGGGAATTGGTTTTGATAAGTGTTCATGGCAGATTGGTGGATTTTTGTGCTTGTTTTTTAGCAGGTTGGTTGTAGTTTGTGAAGAGTGTGTGTGTGTGATGTAGCTGACCATGAGAGACACCACTGCCAAGGAGCTAGGGTCTAGGTCTATCTCTGAACACAGGTATGCCTAATATGAGACTGATTCGGGCCAAAGGGCTCCAAAGGCAAGCAGTCAGTAGGAGCTGGGAGCGTGCAAAGAGGGGAGAGTTCCTGTGGTTTGTAGGAAAAACTGAAATATTTGTGCAACAGACACAATGACAGAGGGAGCTGGGAGTGTGCAAAGAGGGGAGAGTGGTTTGTAGGAAAAACTGAAAATATTTGTGCAACAGACACAATGACAGAGGAGCGTGAAGTATTGGCTACAGATGTGACACTGAATTTAGAGGGAGCAGAAATATGGTAGGATGGCAGATATGTTTGGAATTCAGGTATAAGAGCATATGCCTATTGAGAAATGATAAAAATGAAAGCTAAATGGTGGAATAGCACCAAATAGTAATTAAATGATAAGAAGGAAGAAGAAGAAAGGACAGCACAGATGGAAAAGAATTTCTTTGGAATAAAATAATTCTAGGGGAAGAGAAGGCTAGTAAATTAATTCTACTGAAGTAATCTAGGAACTTAAACCCTTGGCTTTGGATTTAGATGTGTAACTCGTTAGAGAGAACTACCGCTAAGAACTGTGTCATTGCAGAGACTTATTCTCCAGTTTATGGTTGGGAAATTAAAGTTCTACTAACAAGAGCAGGCCCCAAACATTCCTGTATGTTCTGCATGAAAGGTTTATTCATAAAGTAGTTGCTGAAGCAGAAAGTCTGGATGCCAGCTTTGTTAACTGATGAGGGCATTATTAGACATGTGGGTCTTAAAAATAATGTTGAGTATTCTTAACTAGATTCAGTTGAAATGGAAGAATAAACAACTCTTTTGTTCTGGAAGTACACTTTTGGGTTTCAAAGAGAACAAACACATAGGACTATTTTAATAAAACAAGGTGAACTGTGGAGGCCAGAGACTGAACGGAAAAAAAGGCCTGGAGGTTATTAAAAATAAAAATAGTCGAATTAAGAGGAATCTCTGCCCTTATGCCAGAGTCTGCAAGCACTGAGGAATGAGAAAGCAAATTCACAGAGAATGCTACATAGGAATAGAAACAAAACTGTAAAAGATGTCAAGCACAATTAGACCTTGCAATGACTGTGAAATGGTAAAAAGTTCTTATGATTTTTTTGTGTAAGAAGGCAAGACCTGTCTACAGTGAAGGTGTGCTTGACATTAAGGATTATTTGAGTAAGGTCTGCAAACTAAATAAATACTCTGCTTCTGTTTTCAATAATGATAATAACAGTCACAGAGCAAAAGCAAGCTGGGTAATGGAAATCACAGAATCATTAAGGCTGGAAAAGACCTTCAAGATCATCAAGTTCAACCGTTAACCCAACACCACCATGCCTCCTAAACCATGTCCCGAAACGTCATGTCTACGCGATTTTTGAACACTTCCAGTGATGGTGACTCCACCACTTCCCTGGGCAGCCTGTTCCAATGCTTGACCACTCTCTTGGAATGAGAACATATGGAAATGAATCATAAAAAATGAACATATGGAAATAGAAGTGGTCATAAAGAGGTAGAAACATAAATTTGCAAGCTTATGGTGTACATGCTGATGCAATCAGATGGTCTTTGTCCAAAAATTCTGAAAGAACTGGTACATTAAATCCTTTGACAAAGAGGTATTTTATGCAAATCTAGCAAGTCAAAGGTGGAGCTATAATACTTAGATTTAGGAAGGGTGTCATGCATTGATGTTGGCCAGCAGCCAAGCACCTAGGGTCCCCACCAGTGGGAGAAAGAATAGCAATAGCAAAAGTGAGAAAACTCATGAAGGAAAGTGGGGTGGGAGGGGAACAAATGATGTGAAGGCAATCACTTGCTGCCTCCCACAAGCAGACCACTGCCCAGCCAGTCTCTGAGTAGCAGCCACCTTGGAAGTAAAAAAAACCCTGTCTTCTCATAGTCCTTCTACCCCAGTTTTTCTTGCTAAGCATAAGGTTATACAGTATGGAATATCCCTTTGGTCAGTTTGGGTCAGCTGTCCTGGCTGTGCCCTCTCCCACCTTCTTAGCCTAATGCTAACTTACTGCTGAGGTAGGATGTGGGGGCAGAGTGGGAAAAGAGAAAGGCTTGACACTGTTCAAGCACTCTCCAGCAACAGCCAAAATATTAGTGTGTTATCAATGCTGTTTTAGCCACAAATTCAGAACACAGCACTATACAGGGTGCTGTGAAGAAATTTAACTCCATCCCAGCCAGAGCCTGTACAAAGAGGAAAGAAAAAGGATCTTGGCAATGCAGACCTATTTGTCTTGACACAGTGGCATATGAGGATTTAGAAAAGATCTTTGAAGGAATAGATAAAGATGTGGAGCTAAATGAAAAAAGGGGATAAGATGCAGCGTGGATTTATGAAAGATAGCTCATCACTGTCTAACCTCTTAGGTGTTTTTGATGAGAAAACTGATTTTCAGGAAAGGTAAATGTGTCAGATTTCCTCTATCTGGAATTCAGTTTAGCATTGATGTGACAACCCATAAGAAGTTGTAGGGTCAAAGGGAATGCTCATGGTGAAGCTTGGCAATAGATACTGCTCAAAGGAACTTGCTTATAATCCTGGGGAGGGAGGAGGCAGAAAGCAATTGAATTCCTTGAGAATTAGTCTTTGGACCAGCCTTATGTTATATTTTCATTAATGATCTTGGCAGAAATATTAAGAGTGTACTGATAATACTAGCCGGTAACATAATGTGGAGAGACGTCAACAGGAACAGTAAGATGTCATACAGGAAGAATGGCATGACCAAAAGGACTAGGGTAACTGGCATGAAATAAAATTTGGTATTACAAAATGCAAAATAATGAACTTGAAATACCCCACAAAATCTTTGGCTAAGTAGTTAATCATTGGAAAATGACGGAAGTAGTAGTCCCAGTGATGATGATGGCATGATGTAGCCACAAAAATGGCATGTGTTGAGGAAACGTATCAGGCGAGGCATTCCCAGCAGTGAGAGAAAAGCGTCATTGCTGCTGTTCCAGACTCTGGTGAGATTTTGTGCAAAATGTTATGTACAGTTTTGGTCAGTCATATTTAAGGAATATAATTCAGAACAGAGCTACTAAGTCTGTGATGACAGTGGAAGGCTCTATGCAGGCCTTACAGAAGATGATTTGGAGGATGTTCTTTTGGGTATTAACTGTAGTGAAGAGTAGGAAGTCATACTTCCTACTTAACTAGTAAACTTCCTAGAAGTTTTCATGTCTAAATCTGTTAGAGTGTAAACACTGGGAAGAAAAAGGGACTGTTTAAGTTGGAAACAGAGTCTGTTCTAATTGCAGCAGAGTTTTTCTGAAAAATCATTCTGATCAGAATGGCGGGGGTAAGAAAATGTTAGTTTTTGTTTTGTTTTTTTTTTTAAATTTAAATTCAGTAACTTTCATAAAAAGGGTAATGTATAGTGCATCCAACAAGAAAAGATGGGAATTCATATCAATCAGTTGTTTTGTAGGTGGACTATGGGATTTTTTTCTTTTCTCGCTTTTCCTGCAATATTACTGTAACAACCACTGCCAGCGGGATGTTGGACATAAGTCACTAACAGTCTTGGAACGGACTGTTGAAAAAGCTACTTGAGACTAGATGGCATCAGTCTAAGAGTAACTTTATACCTTTTAATAGTTTATGCAGCCTTCTTAATATGTGGTATATTGCTGACAGAGCTATTGACTATCCATTTCTTTGCTCTTTATACCAAATAAATATTTGAGAAGTCATCCTTGAAAAGTTCTGCTGAGGTAAGCTAAAGTGTATTTGCAAAAAAAGTGAATTTTGACCATTTTTTCTGCTTTCCAATTAATGACTTATTTTTTCTCTAATGATGTCTGCCTTTATCTTCCACTGCTTATGATTTGTAAAGGAACTTATTTTTTCATTTTGCAGTTTCAAACAGTTTTGGTGTTTTTAAGTCCACAAATTGTGGATCCTGTTTCCTTGAAATTACTGCCGCTATTTCAATTGATTTCAGTTGATGAGGATCAAGTCCTTCAGACTTCTGAAAGTTTTATAGTCCTTCTGTGTGTTTGATCTCGATTCAATGATATTTATCACTGTATCTTTTTAGGTATATATTAGGAAAAAGTCTGATTGAAGGTACACAGCGGAGTAAAGGATATATAGCCTTAATTTAAGAATCTGATATACACAGAAGTGAAACCTCAGGAAAACTGGTGTCTTAAAAAAAGAACTTTTAAAGAAATAAAAAATTTGAAAACATAGTAATGCATAATTAAGGCCAATTGTGTACCTTATTATCTCCACATAGTGATACCAATATCAGATTTGTGCCACTTAGTAACAGCAGTTCCATTATGTATTTTCTTTTTCAGATTCACTGTTAAGGGTCTCTCACTTTCCTTTTGACGCTTCAGAATTTATTTAACCCATTAAGAAAAGTGGAATTTAAAAATGAATTTTCAGATACAGCCAAGGCTCCTGAAATAGGTGATTCTTTGAGAACATGTCAGATTGATATATTTGTTTCATATTTAGTGTCTGCAATTATAAAAATAATCTTTTTACTAGCCTTTATTTTGCTTGATCATATCTGTGTAACTCTGCCATGTTTTGGCAGACTATAGCACATAAAAAGCTTTAGAAAGTAAGTTTAAAATCTAAATGCAGAGAGGTAACCATGACTGAATTACTCTCCTGGGAGGAAAATGCTCTTAGAGTGCCTATTGAAATCAGCATTATCATTTCAATACATGTCAAATATGAGTCATTTCCTAGTTTAGGCAAAATTTCTTTATAAATCTTTAAATCTTCCACTTCTTTCAAGAAAAGGTTAAAGTACTTATGATTTAATGAGACTGCTTTACATCATAACTGTTTGACTATCAAGAGAAAACTTGTCCTTTCCAATTTGTGAAATCCTTTTATTTTCTGCACAAGTTTTTGAATACTTTAAATTTTAAATTAAAAGCAAAGAACCTGAGACTTAAAAGGAGGGAGGAAAACATTTACTTTATACACTCTTGGTGTATGTGTTACTAAGTATGAGGTGTGTTAAACTGTGTATTCCCTAAGTTCAGTAAGGACATGATAAAGCATTTTAATTTAACAAATCAATTGGATCTCTTGTTTGAAGTCATCACTTACTATCTGTTAGGAGTAGTTTGTCAGTCCCAAGAAGGGAGGGGTGAGTTTGCATCAATTCTATGATTAGAGCTTCTTGTCTATTAATTTCAATTGTGTGTTGAAAATATTTAGGAGGGTACAGTCTGTCCATATGCTTGGCGCTATGCTCCCAACAGCAGAAATAAAAAACATGTTACAGTCTGTATAATGCATTTGAGTGTCTGTTTAGAGAACTGTTCCTGGAAACAATGAGCGTAGCTCTTTTGGCAACTGGTTCATTTAATCTGCTACGGTTGCAGGCCATTCAGATGCTGCTGCTGAACTTGCAGCCTTGGGGTTCTTTGATATTAGTAACTTGCTGTGCTACATCCAGAAATCCTGCTGTGGTGCTTGCCTTCTCTTCTTCTGGTCCGTGGGTACTAGGTTGTCAACTGTTTGTGTTGATTTGAAAGGTCTTTGTTGTTATATCTTCAGTTCCTTGGGAAACTGGGATATTTCCTAGATGCCTTTGCTTATACTGTCTCTTAAACTACTACTTTTCTTGCCTGAATATGAGTTCAGGCAAGTTCTTGCATATTTGCAGTTTTAGATTTACAGTCTAACAGCTGTCTGGGAACACAAGACAAGGAACTTCATCTGGGCCAAGACTTTAATTTCGGAGAATGCCAAAACCACAGGTTTTGTTAATGCCATCTTGACTACACTTCTGGAAATTGCAAATGTTTTTTCAATTGCAGATGCAAATCCTACTGAAGTCTATATCATATATAGTAGGAATGGAATTAAGCCTTTGTATGTTCAATGCTGGAAGGAGGTAGTGTTGAATGGTTTGCAGAAGCTATGCCTGATTTGTCTGGAGAGTTTCAAATGAGATTTGAAATCTATCAAGTTTCAAATTGTTTTGCAAGCAGTTTGTTTCCTTATACAAAAATATGTGGCAGCCAATTAAATTGTATTTTTAATAATGGAAGCAGTATGTTAAGAATAATTTGCTTTCTTTTTTTCCCCCCAGTCTCAAATTCTTAAGGTTGTGCTTTTGGTGTCTGATGTGTTTTTGCTTTTTTTATTTAATTTTAGTTTTTTAGATAAAAATGAGTAAAGTAGAGATGAATAATGATCTATGCTACTCTAGAATTGTGGGGGGATGGGGTGTTTTCATTTTTTCAATTAGAAAATAACTTTCAGTCTTCTTTCTAAGCATACCATAATTTTTCTAAGGATAATTAATAGCTGTGAATAAAATTTCTAATGACCATTGTAATATGCAATACGTCTATTTGTCATGTGTAGTTATAGTACATATAATTTGTAAGTGTATTTTTTGTTGGAAAAAATTTGTTATTTAATATTGTGGTGGCATATGAATCTAAAAGGTGTGTCATACCATAGAGAAGTAGCTTGCCTACTTACTAGAGGAGAATGTTTTGAAAGGTAAAGAAAAAAGATGTTATTCAAGTGTTCAAATTCAATATTAAGGATAATAGTAAAAATTTCATAGCTGGAGTTAGAAGAACTGAGAGAGATGTGTGCTGTTTAACAGCATCCTGTGAATTAAACTGTGGTCATTGGAATCAACTATTTTCAGACTGATAGAAATCTGGAGTCCTACTGGGAGAAACATAAGCAAAAACATATTGTTTAAACTAGATAGTCTTTGATTCTGAACTAATCTCTTCGATACAAGTTTATGTACACCTCTTAGAAGTGGATTCCCAGATATGTATTGCTTAGTATAACTTTAGGTACACTTCTGCAGCTATATGCCTGCTCTTCCATTTGTATGTTTGTGTGCCCATGAGCTGTCGAGGGAGCAAACTTTGAGAGATTGGAAGTAGCTGTGTGTACTTGATATGGCCATTGGTATAAAACGTTAAGAGGACACTCATAGGGTACATCTACATTATCAGTTTTGTGTAAGGGAAGAGTTCTTTTGGATGTAGGTTTGTTGTCTGTCTATTTGGAATCTTGCGTCACTGAAGAGCACTGCTGATGTACTTGAATTTGATTCCTTTCTGGGGAGACCAAGCCTGAAGTTGTACACTGGAGTGTCACCCTTTAGAGCACACGCTTTGCAATGTGGGCAGAAGGTCTTCCAGAAGGTAGTTCTTGGCATGCAGTGTGTGAGCAGAAAACTGGCAACGGATTTGAACTTCTTTGCTGGTAAAGATGGATCACAGATGCCGAACCATTGTCCTTCCCTCTTTATGCTGTGCTAGTTGCTAAGTAGATGTTTTCACAAGATACTTGAAACTTACTTGATAAGAGTCTAAAAACTTCATGTGTACAGCCAAATAGAGCAGCTTCTGCTTTTCCTGGTTATTTAAAAGAAAAAGTAATTACTGCCTTTGGTTCAGGTTTCTGTAGCTTAGAGACTGAAGTCAGAAGTCTGATCAAGAAATGGAAGATTAAACTTTCCGATTGTCCTTTATACAACCTCTGTTACTTATGTGTTGAACTGTCATGTACATCTTGCATTATCACCTGTGCATGTGGCAAATGGAAGGTGACACAAATTACATGTGTAGATCCTGTACAATGCAAAATCCATATGTGCTTGTGGCAGTCCATAGGAGGAATCTTCTGGTAAGTCTTCATGTATCGTTTTCTCATGGAATCAAAGAATATTTCCTGGCACTGAACAACTTGCCAGCTTGGCTGGAAAGTAGTAAGTTCTGGGATGAAAGAGGGGGAAGAACTCCTGTCCATGTATCTCGTTCCCATGCCTCAGCTCAATAATGCTATAACTCTTGCATCATTGAAAAACTGCTGTTTTGGTTTGACAGTCTGTCTAGATGTTCTGTCTTCGAGTATGAAAGAAGAGTAGATGCACAGAAACAGCTTTTAGATGCATCACTGACCTGTTTTCTGACAACCAGTGGTTTTGAAGCTTCTTAAACTAGACTGTATTCAATAGCCACCGACTGACCTATTTTTAGTTTGTCTACTTTATCATTTATATTTCAGTATTGCTAGTATCCTGTGGCAGTGAGTTCCTCATATGCAATTATGGCTGTGTGAAATTGTTCTTTATTTTAAATCTGCTGTCTGCAAACTTCTTTTTGCCAATTTCTTTTGTCAGTTGCTTTCCATTTATCATTCTTATGCTATTTGATATTTTGGTTATAGAACTTGATCACGTTATAATTGTTTCTGATATTGAAGCTGTTCTGCGGTTTGATCATCCTCACTGATCTTTTCTGAAACTTTTGGGGTTATGCTATTATAATTTTGGGGATGCCAGGGTCCAAACTCCACTTGTTATTCCAGATACTTTGCATCATAAATTTCTAAACAATGAAGTTCTGTGGTTTTTTACTTCACTTCCTTCCCAGTAAGGGATGTGTTTACTCTGTGCCATTGAGAGTTTTGCTGCTTAGTGGATGACTATCTACAGTAACTCCAAGACTACTTTTTATTAGCAGTGAGGGTTCAAAACTTAATGTTATGTTTACATAGTTAAGAATATTTTTCTCATGTCTACTACCTTGTGGTTAGCACATTTAGTCTGCTACTTTATTGCCTGTTCCTTAACAATTTTGAGATCCTTTTGTAACTTTGAAGTAAGCTTCGACTTTTACTGTCTGGATGTATTGATGACATCCTTTTTCACCTCACTAACCACTGTTTTCAAGCCTATACAAAATGTTAAATAGCAGAGGTGGTTGGAGTTACCTACTGAAACTGCCTGCTTGAAATGTGGCCATTTAATCTCTACTGAGTTTGAAACCTTTCTGGAAAGCCAGTATATTATATTGGTCAGTTCTTCCTTATCCACATGCATGTTAACGACTTCAAAGAACTTAAAGTTGGGTCTTGATTTCCTTCCACAAAAGCCACGTGTATAGAATTGCCTTTTCCAGTATACAATATTTATCCATGTGTGTTTCCAACCGATTGACCCTGTAGAGACTTGATTTGATGGATTATCAGAGCCATTGCTCCAAGAGCTGGTCATGCATCATGTCTATAATTTTAATTTTTGCATTGTTCTTTGATCTGTGCAGGGCTAATTGAAAATTGTATTTTCTGTTTCTACTGCTTTTCTGATCTCCCATTGAATCCGAAGGTGCTGATTTTTCTTTTTTTCTTTTAAAAAGTGGGCTGGAAATACTAGCTTTTGTAGTATGTTTTAATACAGCAGCTCATTTACCTTATCAAAATTTGAATTTTCATGAAGGTATAGCAACACTCTGTCAGTGGTATGATCTATGTAATCATATGATTGGTGGTATGATTCCTGACATTCAGATTCAAACATCTTGGGCTTTAGATTTCAGAGATAGCCATATTTTGTCACAATCTACAGTCTACGTGTATGCTTGTAAGGACTTTCTTTTTGGATACTTCAAAGTTGTTTTTTCCTTAAACTTGATTGGTTTCTTTCCTAATTTGATAAACAAGTAAACGGTCCCGATTTGAGTGTAGAAGCTTACCTTCATTAATTCTATCTATTCCAGAAAAGTTTCTCAATTCAAAGTGACTTAAATCTTCTTTCCGTGTATTGTTTTCTCGGTTGTGTACAGAATCATGCAACCTTGCTTGTCTGACCTTTTGTGATACCGTCAGCATTTCAAAGAATGGCACTGGTCTTGATCTTCTGCCTCCTGAATTAAAGCCAAAATATTTTCCTCTTTCTCCTTTCCGGTGGTATTTAGGTGTACCCGATTGACTCTGACTGTAGATGGCCTATATATCTTGTGAGGTTCATTGTTGTTGCACCTGTAGGCAAATCAGCATGTGATATTCAGTGGCAGCATAGATTAAACTATCAATATTGCTCCTAATCTGACATTTCAGAACTGCAAGCTTCTGTTTCTTTCCACTGAAATTCTTACCCTGAAGATTTACCCTCAGTACTCGGACATATGTGCCTTTCTAGCTTGATGACCATGTCCTATGGGACTTTTGTGGTTCTTGAAGTCAGGACTGGTCAACAGAAAAAGTCTCTCATCTCTCTGAGCTTCTGTAGGTGGCCTGCTTGACTCTTGAGAGCAGATGTTCTGTCTTCTCAATTTATTACTTGTCCTTTATACATGCACCTTTTGTCTGTAGGGCAGGTTAATTAGGTATGTAGCAGGTTGGTAAACTGGATTACCACTCTTCTGCTGGACTTCTAAGTGTGTTTGATTATATTTGAAGGGCTTTTATCCTTTTCCTTAAATTGTGTTTATTGACATCCTCATCTTTGCTGTTGATCAGTAATCTTCCTGGCCTTTCTGTGCCCTAACTCGGTGCCTGTATACTGAAGTGCACAGAAAACCACTATGAACTTCCTGAGCAGCCTCCCCTGGTCCTCTCCTGGCCCATCTCCGTCCATGTTGGTTGAGGGAGCTGCTGCATAAACTTTTTCCTTTAGCTTTTTCCAAAAATGAGCTACTAACAATAAGTTATCAAAACACAGTCCTCCTAAGTAAGGTTTGGTCTATGTTCAGTTAACAGCACAGTTTGTATCTACTTGTAGTAGATCTCAGCTTTGCAGAGCTTTGCTGGCAAGATGCTTAGTAACTTTGTAGAAAAGCAGTTATTAAAACAATGAAAATTGTAGCTTACAGTGAATTGTCATCAAAAAGTGTAGGAGAGTTACAGTACAAAGGAATAGTTGAATGACCGTTTCTAAAGGACTTTGTGATAGAAGGAAGAAAGCAGGGCACAGAGGAGGAGGGAAGGGCCTGAAGTAAGGTTTTTGGGAGGAATATGAAAGGAATCAAAGGCAGAATTTTGTGGATCCTTGACCATGAAGAGAAACTCACTCTTGAAAGAAAAGATGAGACTGTATTTGCAAAAATCCCTTAACTGGATACGTCGAACTTTTGTGGCAAGGCATTCAGAGAGCGATAATAATTGCTTTATTCTTATGTAAATCATCACAAAAAGAGACAGAAGCATGGATTTTCAACCTTCTAGTCCCAGCAGAGCTGTTCATCTGTTGTAGAACCAATGTATTCTTGCATTAAATTTGGGAATGACTTACAAGTCCCAGCACTGAGCAGAGTGCTGCAAAATTCTTCACATGTAATGGATACAAAAGACTAGAATGTAATCTAAAGCTGATAGTGTAATACAGGGTTAATAATTGTACATTAGTAACAGCTCCATTCATTTGTGTGGGTATCTGCTTATTCTTTGACTAGTGAAGCACAGCGACTTTATTCAGACGGGATGTTTCATTTGACATCTACATCTCATCCCTAATTTACATGATTACAAGTAGTTCAGGAAAATTCAGAATCAGTGGTTGTGCTGTATTTTAAATGGAGGGGGCAGAGAGAAAATGTGCATTGTTATGAGATTATGTAAAATGTACTTTCAGACCTTTTGTTTCAATTAATTTTGGCAAGTCTATGTAACTGTTTAGCTGCTAAAAAGCAGCTTGTTGAATCCTTAATACTTGTCTCCTTTCATGTTACTATAGTGATCATCATATCTCAGACCTGATTTGTTCTGTGACTTGGGGAAAATAGAGTCATTATGCAGGAAGAAAGCAATTGTTCTCCATGTATTTTCGGATCTGATGCCTAGGATCCTCTTATTATGTGTTCTTGTTTGGAACTCATTTGCAGCACAAGAGCCACTTGTTAAACCTTTCCATGTAAAAGTAACAGAGGTTGATCAGTGGTCAAAATGGTAGGTAAAAAAAAGCTTATTTGTTAATTGTTTTATTTTTTAACAGAACCTGTATTTGCAATCTTGAGCTCTCCTGTTTTCTCTGCCACTCCCCTGCCCAGATACGTTTATTCTGTCCTGAGGCACCAGTAACAGATTGATAGAGCTCTACTGACACAGGCAATAAAGAATATTTTTCATTGGTACAGTGCTGGTTGGGGTAGAAAGTGGCAGAGCTGTGGTTAACCATTTTAATATTACCTCATACTGCTGAAATGCTGGTGAAGTACTTGCCAACAAAAGGTTAAATGAAAATTGCCAATCCATAATTGGAATGCATACTCAGTGGCAGAAGAATCGCTAATCTCTGATTCCACTGTTTATTTTAAAACAGTGTTTACTTATTTAATACTAATTCTTTAAAAATACAGACCATTTCAAAAGCTGTCTCTTTTCGCATCGATCTTTCTTTGTCTTCGGCCTTGTTTGTCACATAATTGACAGTGTGGGTTATATCACTCAGTTTTTAACACAGTACTAAAATTACCCTTGTCTAAAAAATTAATGACATACATGATTCTTATTTTGTATCCTTCTGCTTGCTGTTACTTGCATTTTTGCATCTTGAAGGCTTTCTTCATGAAATTGCTATTAGTTTGTCTTAAGCTTGTAAACTACCTTATGGATTGGTCTGCCTTCCAGTTTGGGGTCAAATTTGAGTTAATACATGGCTTGTTCTTCAACAGAGAGTTAATTGCTTCAGGAGCACTCCAGGGCTCCATCTTTTTGTCTCCCCCCCCCCTTTTTATTTTATTTTAAATTTATGTTGTTCTTCAGGGAATGCAAGCTGAACTAGCAGATCTATGCACAAAAAGAAAGACTTGGATTGAAGGAAAACCATTTTCAGTTGAGAAGGGATTAATATTGTAGGAGATAGTGAAAAAGAAGAGTAAAGGAGGGCAAAAAGAAAAGCTAAATATCTCTTATACAAATGCTGGGAGCATATGTAATAAGACTGCTGAATTGGAGTGACATGTTTTCAAGGATAAGAAAGATATTATTGGAATAAGAGAGACAAGCAGGAAAATGAAGGGGGATTTAAAATGCCAAGATACACAGTTTTAGCGAAGGGAGAGCTCATATAAAGCTGGAAGAGATGTTACAATATTGCTGAGGGATGATACTCAATCTGCAGTAGGAAACACCCCTCCTCCTTATGTGCACCCCCTTTTTTTTTTTTTTCCTTCTTTTCATACTAAATTCAGTGGTTTGCATACAAGACGTGTACAATTTAATGTAGTTGTGATTCTTGGTTGTTGCACTAGACTTGTAGGTGGTCAGGAAAAAAGCCCAAGCAATAAAAATATTTAAGACATAGAACAGGTCCCTAAGAAAACCTGAACTTTGATTTGAAGAATGCTAGGGTATTGAGGAGGAGACAGTAGGAAGAGAGATTGTTAGAGATCAGTTAGGATATTGACTTGTGTTAAAACTACAAATGAGAGCATGTTTCCACTGTTGCTGTAAGGTTGTTGTCTTTATACTGTTATTGAAACAGTATAGAATATTGTTGCTGTTATCATGGAAAGATTGCAAATATAAACCTGTGTATGGAGATAAGAAACAAAATCAAATTATCGTAAAATCATGACATTTGAAATGGTTGTGAGGTGGGAGTATGTGCGAGAAAAAGGTAGCAGCCCTAAAGTTATTGATTTTAGCAAATCTAACTTTGAAGGAAAGCAAAATGCTCCCGGGATTTTTGCCTGCAATCCTGTGATGAATGGGAAATCCACTCCACACAAGTAGAGAGTACATAGTGTATAAAACACGTAGAGAGGCTGCAATTAAAATTCATCCCAGTTGAGCCAAGAAAAGGAAAGGCCGATATGGGCCTGAGGCAAAAGAAGGAAAGGCAAAGAGACAACTCGCCCCTCCCGACCTTATGCTTTTTCCTTCCCCTTTGCTGTTCTTTACCATTTCTTCTACTGCCCCTTTATCTTCTCCAGCCTTTCTATTTTAAGACAGTTCTGTCATTGTGGTCCCCTGATGAGGTTTCTTCCTCAAGTCTCTGTTTTTTGTACACTGGAATTCTCAGAGCATGGACATAACTGTTCAGAGTGCTCATAACATGGATGTGAGTCCCTCTCCTCCCTTCCTCCCCAAAATACTTACACTGTACACCCCCTTAAACATGGTTGCAAGCTGTATGTAGTTAACCTATTTCCTCTTCCCCAACTTCCTTTATCTTTGTGGCTCTGGGATGGTTTCAAATCACTGTATGGTGAGGGAAGGAATGAGACAGCAGGAGCTGGGAAGGGCAAGTAAGCAGGTACGTAACAACCCGTGTAGACGGTGGTGCTGTATGAAAATTTTTAGAAGAAGACACTGCTGCGTTAGAGCATCTACCACTGACGTGGCAGGAGTTCTTGAAGAGAGAAGGGTCAAACAAGCACATAGATGGTTGCAGGTAGTGTTCCTTTCCGTTGTGCAAAGTTAGGGCACAAATTGGGTCATCTTTTGGGACCCGATATGCAAGATGCTTTATTGTCCAAAATCCCACATACACACATTTATCAGACATCTTGTTTCAAGGTGTAATGAACAGCTGTGAGGTAGAAAGTAAATTTAATGTAATTGAGGTCTGAATCTCGGCAGGTATAAAATGGCATTGCTGAAGCCAAAGGCAGTTTATAGTAGCTGAAGATCTGGCCCTTAACCTAAAGCAAACAGTTTGAACACATTTTGATCTGTCATTTTATTTTTAGAAGGTGAACAAAGATGATAATGGCAAACGTGGATTTCAGAGAGATTTAATAGGACAGCAGTGAAAGATCGAGTGGTCTTTTTCCGTCAGTCAATCTGTATTCTCTCTTTTTAAGTTATGGTGATTTGTTAACTGCAAAAAGTGGCAACAGGTGGAGGGGGTGAACATGTGGTCTTATGGCATCCAGCTGATGACTGACTGACCAGTTTCCGAAGATGTTATGAAGGATCATAAAGTTTAGTTCCATGTGTATTGTGATGATAGTTGCATCTATATTTAAAGCTTTCTGTCACTGAAGCACTCTTGGTGTTGTCAGATGTCTATTGGACTGGATGAGCTGCAACTTCTTGCAATTGAATGTCAATAAGACCAAAGCAATTTTGGTTGATTCATAGCACCAGCTTAAGCATATTCACTTGCACAGATTACATTTGACAGATAGTTACCTTCAGCTGAACTCTGTGGTTAGAAGCCTTGGTATACTCTTGACAGTGAGCTTAGAGCTGATGCCTTATGTTTATTTCATACCCTGTTTTTACCTCCCTAATACTGCATGTGTATGTCTACATTTAAATAAATTCACAGCTGAAGTACTAGTCAGTCCACTTGTTATCTCTGGACAGAATGTTGTGGTGAGTCAATTTCAGTATTTAAAAAATGGTGGTTTTTCCCATTTAGGCAGTTTTAATTTCAAAAGCTATCTAATTGAGGATTTTTTTTTTATCAGGAACTCCTGGAAAAGTGTCTGTCACAGTCTAACAACAAGAGTTAAAAGAAAATGGAATGTTTTCCTGGTATTCTACCAGCTTGCTGGCTGGCAGGAAAATATATTCAACACAGGTGTTCTTACCCTGTTGTATTAGTGAAAGTTAAAATGCTCTGGATTCTGCAACAAGATTGTGCACAGTGTCATCAATTACTGATGTGTGTGCGCATTCCCTATAAATCTTGTAAAGAAAGGCATCTTTCCAGGTCTTTTCTCGTAATGGTCCTAAAATAGTCTGGGTTAAAACACAGTTTAATTCACTGATTTGGTTAGTCAGTCCTGCTTATGGTGAACTTATGCATATTGAAAGTTCATTTGGAGCATACTGAAGAATTATTAAACTTTTGAATTATTTCAAACCATTTCCCCATGCAGGCTTCTAGTCAACTTAAAGCAGCATCCTGATTTTGAAGAAAAATTCAGTGATTTAATGCTAAATCGCTTGTGCATATACTGTTTCCACTGATGCACAACTTCAGTTCCTGTTTTTAAAGGCTGAAGGTGATTTTCCTATAGAGCTTAAGGAGGTGCGAAAAGGGGAGATTTTGGAGTTTTTACCTCCTCTCAGTAAAGAATAGGAATGCAGCATCCTTGAATTTTGGTAAGAATGAACTAAAAATAAAACACTTACTACATTAAAACACTTGTAGTTGCCTATTTTGGCTAGATGGGCATGCTCTGGTGAGAGGGCAGAGTCGACTTTATAGTTTTGGCTACAGTTAGATAATGAATCTCAGCCTAGAATTACATTGTCATTGCTTCCTTCTAAAAATGACAGAATGGTTGGAAGTGAAAGAATCTCCCCTAACCATGAATGTTAACTTAAGCCCTTTCTTTTTTAATATCATCGTAATAAAGACCCTGACCCCGCTGTTATTTCAGTCAGTGGTTGCAATGAATGGCCCCAAGCCTTTTTTGTTTTCTTCCTGTGAAATGCTCTTTGGCCTGAGAACCAAAGATGTGTGAAAAGCATCACATTGAAACCTACCTCGATGCCAGAGTTGCAGCTTGCCTCTATATTCCTGTGCTCTTTTCCTTCAAGCTTGCAGCCAAGTTGCTTCAAAGGCTTGAAATAGAGGGGTGGGTAGTAGATTTGGGTTTGCTCAGAGGTGCAGAGTTCTTATAACTTAAATACTTCATTTTTTGCCATGTGAGGGTAGTGTAGGATTTGAATATAGAAACACAGGAATTTAGAAATCTGAATGAAGTCATTTAATAAAAGCAGGTAAACCAAATTTTATGATGTGTGTATCTTTTGCATTAGCTATAAGGTAATGGGCAAACAAAATTGCATGAAGATTTAAAGTAATTGTAATGGCTGTATAATGTAGTACTCCTTTTCTTCTGTACTTGATAAGAAAGAGAAATGCATTTGAAATCAAGACAGGGTTCTAGCTGAAGCAGCACCAAGCTCACTGGCAAACTCACCAGCAAGTTGTTTTACTGGCGCAGAAAACGCCATTTGTTTGTCAAGTGTTATGCAGATAAATTATCTGAGCTGGCTTGTCCTCCTGGGTTTTATTCTTTAGTTTCCATACCCCTGCTTCCCCCCATCCTCCTGTCCCTATTAACACGGTTATTAGCATCTTTTTTGGTCTGTTTGAGAACAAGATCCTAGACAAATTCCTCCTGACATGTTCTTGTTCTCTTATGTTTGCTACATAAATTCATTATCTCTTGCCAAGTTTGAGATCTGCCAAGTTCCCTCTGTATTGTCTCAATTTTCATTCCAAATAAAAAAATTAAAATGCGAAGAACAAAAGACTAAAAGTGAACTCTTTATTTTAAGGTTGTAAGCTTTGTCTCTGAGAGGGGGAAAAATAAAAAAAAAAGAGTAAAGGGGATTTTGGTGTAAGACATCTGCCCAAACATCCCTAGCAATAATGTCATCACTGCCAAACTGTACTAACACTACAAAAATGTATGGTAGTGCTTATTCCTGAATTGTTTGTTCAGCTCAGGTTTTACATTTGGGTTAGGCTGCATGTGGTATGTTGTAAGGGGAGATAAGCAATGTAAGACTGTACGAGCAGACTGTGCATCAGTACTGGTGAGCAACATGTGGAGTAGGAGGTGGTTGTGTGATGTGGAATCCTGACGCATCTGCAGAGGTTAACCTGTGGAAACTACCAGACCTCTTTATTTTCTAAAGCAGTCATAAGGCGGCTGACAGATTACCTGAAGGCTTGGGAGAATAGGGGAATTTTGGGATAAACCATTTATTTTGTTCTCTGATTTGTATTGATGTTTGTGAGAAAAATAGTCTTGGGGTCATGGAATCTGCTCCCATGTATATTCACTACATTTTTTTGTGTTTGAAGAAAAAAAGCTAAATGTGAATGTAGCAGATTTACAAAGGAAAAATAAAAAATAGTAGAATAATGCTAAATAAGAATAAGGCAGAACTGGGGGGTTGGAAATGAGCCTTTGAGATGATGGATGTTCAAGATGTGTAAATTCTGCAATTTATTCAGTGAAGGCAGGTGTTGAATTGTGCAGAAAGTTGTCTGCCATTTCTGATGCATCAATTTAGGAGCTCATAAATGCACAGATTTTTAAAAATGTCAAATGCAGCATTGGTTTTTGGTCGCTAGCTCTGGTTAAATCACAGCTGAAAGTAAACTTAGATTCATGCTAATGGTTTCATCCTATTTGCCTCCCCTGCCTG
>NW_010519686.1:28151-31212 GCF_000687285.1 Phaethon lepturus
ATTCGTCCACTTTGAGCTGCTTAAGTCCGTATCACTGATCTTTCCTCTTTACAGAAATTCACTTACAAAATATTAAAGCTGTGTGGAAGCCTTTGTAACTGCAGCTTCAGCAAGATTTGTAATTATGCAAGAAAATACTGAAATACATACCTGTGTGTCTCATCTCTTTGATATGCAAAACTCACTTACTGTATCTTTTGTTAACTTCTTTAGTTCCACACCTGCTTTCACAAAAGTAGAGATGCGAACTCACATGTCCCCCCGTGGTAGAATATGCTGTATATCTTTATAAGAGCAGGCAAAAAGAGTGCACTTAGACATGCTGAAGGTGAAAAAGATTTTTATGCTCAAGTTTCTTATTAGACTATTAAAGCAACATCACTAATTCCCCTCCTTCCATCTATTGTCTTCTCTCATCTGTTGTCATCAGTGACCACTGTTGATTTGTTGACTCTATTAAAGTATTCAAGGAAGCCACAGGCCTGTCATTTTGGTCATAACCTTAATCTGTTTTCTCACCTTGGGAGAAAATGTGTTAATACACTGCCTATTTCTATAGAGTGAGCTCATTGAAAAAGTTCCTGATGCAACAAATCCGCAATACATTTAGAAGAAAAAAAGGTGTTTTTTCTGAATCTTGGTTATTTTAACAGATATCAAGCTATGTTTAACTAGCAACTTTTATAAGAACCATACCAATTTAAGTGATGATAAGCAAAAGTATGTTGTGTAGTAATTTTTGAGCTGGGTGAGTCACAACTTCTGATTTTTCATAATCTCAGTTTCTTTGTTATTTCTGAATAATTAAGCAAATAATTTATGCTAACTTCTGCTTTCATTTACACCTCTGTGAAAGCTGTGTAGCTCTTGGTTTTGGAGTTGCTTTAGCTTATATAGCAACTAAGGGGAGGGGTCATTTCTGCCAGTTTGCTGATCTGGAAAATAAATGGAACATCTTTTTTTATGCCTTACAGGTAAATTGTATGGCTACCTAATTGCTCTTCATAAAGCACTTAAAAATTCTTCATATTGTGTATCATCTTCTTTATAATAATACAATTATCTCTATTTCTGAGAAACTTCTTGCTGTGCAAATAGAGATTATTTAAAGGATGAACTAATACAGACTTGTTTGAGTTTTCTTGCAGTTTATTTTCTGTTCAGCTAATTGGAAGAGGAATGTGCTTGTTTTCTCACATTTAAGAAACAGGCTTTACATTTGAGTTTGTATTTAATTTTTAAATTTAACTTGTATTTGCAGCTAGCTAAATTTGGATCTGTAACTTAAAAATTAGCTTGCATTTTTTTTTAATTTTAGTTTTCAAATACCTGCTATTTGGAAGAATCTTGTTCAGTATCTGGTACATATCATAGATCCCTGGCTAAATTTAGATCTGTAACTTAAATTAGCTTGCATTTTTTTTTTTATTTTAGTTTTCAAATACCTGCT
The DNA here is from genome assembly GCF_000687285.1 of Phaethon lepturus. Classification (NCBI taxonomy): domain Eukaryota; kingdom Metazoa; phylum Chordata; class Aves; order Phaethontiformes; family Phaethontidae; genus Phaethon; species Phaethon lepturus. Next base: position 29,602 of record NW_010519686.1, read on the forward strand.
ATTTGGAAGAATCTTGTTCAGTATCTGGTACATATCATAGATCCCTGAACTGCTTCTTTTTCATCTTGTTTGAAAACAGTGGTCTTATGTGTACTGCTATGTATTCCATTTCCTAGTAGTTATCTGAAGATGAATTTTTGGTCCTTGTCCTTGTTTTATATGTGTCGGTCATTCCTGCCCCTGCCATCTGAGACTTGCTTTGGTATAAATAGCCTTAAGAGCTGAAGTTACAGTTGAAGTGTTTGCCATCACTGAATTGGCTGGATAACTAAATAGGCCAGGGTTGGTATCATTTGGCTTGAATGACTGGAAAAGACTTTTTTCTTCAATTTTTGGTGCCAGAGTTCTCTCAGTTGTGGAACTCCTCATTTATGGCCTGCAAATCTGGGAAGAAATCCATCTGGTTTCTTCATCTGTCTTGCCAGACACTGTGATCTAGTTGTTAGAACAATAGATGACGAGCAGAAACTTTAAGATTAAATTGTATTTTATGGTTACTAGAAGCTATGATGAATAAAGGGAATGCATATCTAATCAGTAGAAGAGATTAATGTTGTCTTGAAATAACTCCCCTTAATTTACTTGTAATATTTTAATAAATTTTTCCTGTGCCATTAAATATTAGGATAGGAAAAATAACCTAAAGGGAAAGATTGTGGTTACTAAAAAACAGGTATGTCTTTGAAGCAAGTAATAATTATAAATTCTAAAACATTTGGCGAAGAGACTACCATGGCTGTTGGTTGTATGTCATTTAGTACAATCGAGATTCCATCTCTGGTTAGTGATCTTGAGCTCTGCTATGATATATTTAGGTATTGCTTATTATTTTTCGATGAAACAGAAAGGATTCTTTTCCATGTCTCTCCTTTATATCTTATTTATTAGAAATAATTTTGCACAAGGTATGTGGGTAGTATTAAGACTTATTTTTTAATGGAAAAATCTTACTGATGCAAAAAGATCATAGCATCCACTGAAGAAGAATTCACTTACCTTCATTTATTTTGGCTGAAATGATGCAATTCAGTTTACATAAGAGACTAAAATTGTCTCAGTTGCCTTTAGGTATATGTAACAGGACATTCTGATGACAGGGTGATTAATGTGTGAGAAGAAAATGTGTATGTTGCTTAAATGTGCCAGATACCACACATGTATGTTGTGATGTAATATATATGTGTGTGTTCAGTTTTGGGCCCCTCACTACAAGGAGGACGTTGAAGTGCTAGAGCGTGTCCAGAGAAGGGCAACGAAGCTGGTGAGGGGTCTGGAGCACAAGTCTTACAAGGAGCGGCTGAGGGAACTGGGGTGGTTCAGTCTGGAGGAGAGAAGGCTGAGGGGAGACGTTATCGCTCTCTACAACTAGCTGAAAAGGGAATTGTGGTGACATGGGTGTTGGTCTCCTAAGTAATTAGCAATAGGACGAGAGGAAATGGCCTCAAGTTGCACCAGGGGAGGTTTAGACTGGATATTAGGAAAAATTTCTTTACGGAGAGAGTAGTCAAGCATTGGAACAGACTGCCCAGGGAGGTGGTGGAGTTACCATCACTGGAAGTGTTCAAAAACGTGTAGACGTGGCACTTGGGGGTTTAGTGGGCATGGTGGTGT
>NW_010519686.1:31581-48968 GCF_000687285.1 Phaethon lepturus
ACTCATGGTTTGAGTTTAATAAGTAAAGCAAAAGCCGCGCACACAAGCAAAGCGAAACAAGGAATTCATTCACCACTACCCATGGGCAGGCAGGGACATCTCCAGGAAAGCAGTGCTCCATCGCACCTAATGGTTTCCTGGGAAGACAGACACTGTAACTCTGAATGTCCCTTCACCCCTTCTTTTTAATTTGTCCCAGCTTTATTTACCGAGCATGATGGCATACGGTATGGACTATCCCTTTGGCCAGCCTGAGTCAGCTGTCCTGGCTGTGTCCCCTCCCAGCTTACTCTTCACCCCCAGCCTTCTCGCTGGCAGGGCCGCATTGAAAACTGGACTGTCCTTGACTACTTAGCAACAACTCAAAACATCAGCATGTTATCAACATTTTTTTCATCCCAAATCCAAAACATAGCCTCACACTAGTGTCTATGAAGAGAATTAACTCTACCCTTGCTGAAACCAGGACAGTATCTTCCATACCAAAGCCAAAACTTTGTAGACTGGGGTCTCAGAAGTCCCCCAAATTGGCTTTGGCGTGGAAAGTGCCATTGTAGCTCAAAATAGGGCAATCAATATAACCGTTTCTTTTATTTGATACCCAAAATGTCTTCTGCCTCTGTGTTAATGAAGAGGAATATTAGGCTTTTTCTGAAAAGCATATTGATAATTTTAATTGAAATACTAAATATTTTGTTATATCTCTTATACTGTTTATACCTGCTATACTACTTATTTCTACATTTATTATACATTATACCTGTAGGTAACACTACAGTTTGAGGCTTAAAAGAAAAAAGAGAAAGGAAAAACCCATCACATTCTTGAATTGGTCTGTCCAGTGTATGGCTTTGGGAAGTATGAGATTTTGCATACAAGGAGCAGCTATACAAATTCATGCAAGAGAAATCCATGGAAAGTTACTAAATATACAGAAACCATGGCTGCCTGATGAGGTCTCTGAGCTGCCAGTGGTTTGAGGAAAGCAGTATCATATGTGGTTACCATGCTCCTATATGTTCCCCTGCTTCTGCTTTTTGCCAGTTAGTCCCTCAGCCTTAGCCAGTACAACTGCTCTGAAGTGCAATTTTTAGTTGTGATGCTTCTTTTTTACCACACAGGTTACAGCAATATAGAGGAAGTGTCTGTTAGCAGTTAATACATGAAAACACTGGCTTTTGTTTATGTGACAGATCTGCCTGATCCAAACCAAGTGGCAAAATTCACGTGAAGTTTCATTGTTATATTTTCATGGGTAGGGTCTGAGTAACAGGTCCTTAGGTGAGAAAATAAACAGTTGTAATGCCTTTCCTGTCCCTATATTGTTTTGTAAGCGGTAGCTTGTCCTTCAGTGTGTCCTCCTTCATTCTGCACTACAGTGACCCATAAGGTAGGGGATTTTTTCTGGGTAGGAAGCAGTTGGATTTGGTATTGCTGGCTCCAATGGGATGGGCGCTTGTGACGGAGGACCGCAAGAGCTTTGTTCGGGATGCACTGAAGGAACTTGCCTATCAGTTCGTTGGCCCAGCACCTCTCATCTTTGAAACTCTTCTGGATCATAACAAGAATGCTATTAGAGGAAAGATTGTGGATATCTTTCACCATCTCAGTTCACCATCAAATGGATTTTCCATTGCTTGGAATTGGTATTAGGTTCTGCATTGGCAGAGGCTAATGTAGTCGCAGAGTGAATTTATCTTAGTAACTAATCCTTGCCACCTCCCTGTGAGGTGATTTGCTAAGTATTTGACAGATGGGGAAGCACGGGAAGGAGAGATGGCTTCAGAGCTGGGATTAGAGTGCTGATATCCCAGGCTTCTGGTCCTGTGCTCTGCACAACCATGAGGCCAGCCTGTCCTACCCATCTTCTGTTACTCTCTTGGGGCAAATTCCTATAGAACGTTATTAATAAAGACAACAGGGGAATAATCCTGTTGTCCTAGTCAGGAGTGAAATTCATCTTTTATTTCTGTGGTATTTTATGCAATTTAATGCTACGGTCAGGAGACCTTAAATAACCACATCAAACAGCCGATTCGGTGCCAGCCGTCCTTCTTATTTAGCTTCGTCTAAACTGACACCAAACTTTGAGGCATTCCTCCCTCCCACAGTGGAGAGCCGCTGGGATTCTTTTTTATACCACACATGGTTTCCCTCCTACATTTTCCTCCCATGTCAGATATTCATACCCCCTTTAATAACCAGCAGGGGGATCATTACATTGAGCTACTGCCAAATGCATAATGACTGCTGCCTTTGCCTTACACAGTCACTGCACCACTGATATCCAATTCAGCATTGTAAAGTGCTTAGGGCTACCTTGGGGATGTGCTATATTAAACCCAACTATTCTAAATCCTATTTAATACAAAGAGATTGGGGGGGGGGCAGGGAGGGAGATTTAAAATTGTTGTTAGTCACCTATTTTCAACAAGTAAATATACCTGGTCATTTAGGGCCCAATTCTGTCACTCTTAAGTCATAAATAGTCCCACCAATTTTAGTAGGGGTGCATGAAGGCGAGCACTCCACTTACCACTGGGGGAGGCAGAATTGGGTCCTATAGAAGCTGCAGCTGAGAGTTTGCAAGGAGCTGATGGGGGTGAGCGTGCCCATTTCTGAATGCCACTTACAAATGTTTTACAGTGAAAACAGGAAAGCGGGAACATGCTTCATATCTGACTGAAAATAAAAGTACTCTTAAACTTGTAAAAGACAACATTTTTATTTGAATGATATGACAGAGCTGCCACAGGAGTGTTACCTGCTATAAAGAAAGCTTAAGAATTATTACCTTTATTAGACCAGTGACACTGAGCTTTAGCCATACATTTCTAACTTCTGTCCCTCTACAGAGACAATTTTCTTTTCTTAAATAAACTGTCATGCTAGTGTTAATATATTGTTGGCTCCCTCATACTCTGAGAATACTGCTGATATAAAACATGTATATGTTAGATTGGTAATAGTATCTTTAGTGTAGCTGACTAGAACAAATGTGTTTCCCTCATGGCTGTGCTAATGTGATAAAGGAAAATTGGCTGTTCATCAGCTTTTGGCTGGGTAAAGACAGTAGAGATGGAACCACATTCTTTTTTATGCATTAATACCACTGAGAACTTTTCACTAGTTATATTTCATGTGCGGGCATGTTGTGCAAAGATGTTGTAAAACATGAGATAATGCTACAAATAACAAAGTAGAAAAGCCTGTATCTTTTATGATGATAACAGTCAAACACCAAATGACAGTAACAGGCTGTAAAAAATGTGATGCAGAAAAAAAATGCAATGTAACCACCATAATACACATATACTTAGGCTCTTGCAAATAGGGCATCAGATGTTTAGAGGGCTTTGAATTAAAATTAAATAAAAAACTGTTGTATTTAGGTCATTGATGTGTCAACACAAAAGATAATTTAAAATGGAGAGATGTATTTTGAGTGGTGAAACTCATATGCAATAACTTTTTGAACAAATCTCAAGGCTTAGTAATTATGATAATAGCCTTCAAATTTCCATCAGTGGAAGGGCAATAAATATTCCTGTCTAAATTTGGGAAATATTGACTGATCTGGAAATGGCAATAAAGCTCAGCATGCATGTGTATGTTTGAAAGTGCAGTTTAATGAGAAAAATTCATCTGTACAATTTTGTATGAGGCCTAAATACAAAAAAAAAACCAACCCAAACACAACCATCTCATTTCATATTTTCTTTCTTAAAATACTGATAGACTCGTGTTGCCTGAGGCACTGATGCTGATCATCTGAGCTCAGATTTATAGATAATTGTGTCTGTTTATCTTGGTCTGAAATTTGAAAGACTTTTATTGGTGGAATGGCATTGTGAGTCCTTATATTGTGGTTTTCAAACTGATTTCTTTTTCAGGTTCTGGCTTTCGTCTTTGAAAGAAATTATTCTGGCTTGTCCTCACATATATATTGTGCTTATGGAAGCAGTTATTCCAGGTTTATTTTGTTTTGATTAGCTTGAGTATCAAGATAGGCTAAAGTAGTCTAGTTTTATTTGGCCTCTGTAGATAGATTCACCAGGCATCCATATCTGCAAAATGGAAATAACGCTCTCTAAATTGGCAACAACAAAACGATGTATCAAAATCTGAAGGCTACCAAACTCTGATGTGAAATAAGCCTTATGCAAGCTAAATATTGCTAAAAATTAAGTAATTTCAGGTTTGCAAATAGAACACTTTCTGAAATAGAAAAGATTCCGTTTTTTTCAGTAAACAATACAACAGACTTCAAAAGTTTTGAATAAGTCGAACTTAGTCAGCTTCCCATTAAGTTAATTATAAAAAACTATAGCCACAATGCCTCCAGTTTTCATTTTGTATGTGCCTGTACTTTTTAAACGAGTATTGAATTTCATGAAACATAAGTCTGAAAGGCACTCCCATACTATTAAATCACAGAATCACGAAAGTTGGAAAGGACCTTCAAGATCATCAAGTCCAACCATTAATCCAGCGCCACCGTGTCCCCTAAACCATGTCCTGAAGCGCCACATCCACACGTTTTTTGAATACTTCCAGAGGTGGTGACTCCACCACCTCCCTGGGCAGCCTGTTCCAATGCTTGACCACCCTCTCGGTGAAGAAATTTTTCCTGATATCCAGTCTGAACTTCCCCTGGCACAACTTGAGGCCATTTCCTCTTGTCCTATCACTAGTTTCTTGGGAGAAGAGACCAACACCCATGTTGCCACAACCCCCTTTCAGGTAGTTGTAGAGAGCGATAAGGTCTCCCCTCAGCCTCCTCTTCTCCAGGCTGAACAACCCCAGTTCCCTCAGCGGCTCCTCATGAGACTTGTGCTCCCGACCCCTCACCCGCTTCCTTGCCCTTCTTTGGACATGCTTAAGCACCTCAGTGTCCTTCTTGTAGTGAGGCATAAATGTTTTATAATTTTATGTAACCTAAACATGAGGATTTTTAATGCAAAAAAGTACTTTGTAAAAGCTCAGCATCTTGTGACTTTGTGGAGCTGGGAGAATGCCATAAAGTATTTCTATGAATGTTAGCTCGAATTTAAAGTGACTTGGCAGGGAAGGGAACGCTTGCAGAAAACAGTACCCTGGGGTGCTGGCTGAGTGCATATTCTTAGCCAAGGGTTCCCTTGATGTCAGGGAATTATCCATTGGGTGTAAAGCAGACGTAGCCAGTTCCTATACTGTTCCCTTCAGCCTGTGTAGAAAGAAACACACTGGGGTTAGGGAGGCATTTTGGAGGAGTGTTAGAGGCCTGGCTGAAACGTGCTGTGTTTGGTTATCCTATGTATGGTAGATAGCCCCTTGAGGCCCGTATGAGCTGATGTGTATGAGAAGAGCTCTGACAGCTCTAACATGTGCCTATGGCCTGAAGTGGTGAAGTAGCTGTAACCAGCCGCGTACCTTGTGAAACAGACCCTTCTTCTTTTTCTCTCTTCCCCTTCCCTGCCAAATCACTGTACTGTACTTTCTTCTTTGTTTTAACCGCTGTAGAAATGTTATACTCTGTGCATCTGAGCAATGATCTTAACTGGATTGCTAACGGATGGACAGAAAAGAGGTAACTACTTTCAGTAGGGACTGAAAATAAAGACATGCAGCAAGTAGGTAGAAGTAATGTTAATGGTTAATCAGTGATAGACGCAACATGTAGAGAAATCAAAATAATTGCATAATGAAGCATGTTTGCCCCTTTACGTTGATTCTCTAGGTGCATCACAGCAGAATTAGTTTCTTCTTGAATGGCTGGGAAGGTGACAACACACCGTTTGATTCAAGAATTCTTGTGGGAACAGTTGCAGATACTGATGGTACACTGCAAATTGGACAAAGCTTCACAGGTAAATCTTGTAGTATGTTAGTGGAATACACTGGAATAATCAAAACAAGATGTGCACAAGATGTGGTTAAAAAATGTGAGTGATTTTAAGTTATCTATATGCTGAGTAGTAATATCTTCCTGCAGGAGTAAATTCCTGTTGTACAATTAGCTTTCTGAAAAGATTGGCTGCAAGGTAGATGTGTAGTAGATGATCCTGTAGGTTCATAATTTATTCTATGTACTATGGCATATAGGTAGGTTTTCTTGCTTTAAAATGTAGGTCTATAAAGTGACACATTCCATTCATTTACAATCATAGTTTTTCGGAGTAAATATATGAAACTATTTCAGAATGGAATTGTGCATGGCTGCAAGACTACACTCTCCTCTCCGGAGTCAGGAATAGAGCTGAAAACTTCTGTCTGTTCATGTTCTTCAGTTCTATCAATACTCGTGTAAATCGCTAATAGAATGAGAACTCCTCAGCATCTAGCAATGCCTGATAATGTTATTCTTCATCTCCATCTAGAATTTTGTGTGTACTACAGCATGACATAATCATTGCAGAACAGCTGGGGGACGTTTTGTTGCTCTTCACAAATTCTTGGCTCTGCCGATGTAAGAACACTGACTATTGCTCTTCAGGAACATGCAGAATTTGAAGCTAACTCCTAAATATAACTGTATGTCACTTAAACAACTTTATTGTGCTCTTGGACAAGAATTAATTCTATGCCCCATTTCTTAAAGCTTTTATTTGGAAATGTGTTTTCCTGTGATTCTGTTTCTGAATACTGGATAACTAATAAGTGTATAAAAGAAAGGAATATTTTAAAATGCTTTTTATCTTTATTGTATAAATTGATAGGTACAGTTGTACCTACTGTATCTCTTCTCTAATTAGAGGTGGCACATGGACTGGCTCATTACTTCTGTCTAATGAGCCGATCCTTGTGCCACCTCTCTAATCAGAAAAGAGATAGGTACAAAATGTTCTTATAAAGTTATTATAAATCATTCTTTTTTATAAAAAAAAAAAAAGTCACTGCCCTCTATAGTTTTGTCCAGGTCCAAGATGGTTTCATTCAGGAGGGGTAATTGTGCAGGAGAGCTTTGAGTGGTGAATTAAAGGTGCTCTCACGCATTGCAAAGCTGCCTTCTGCTCAATAGATTACTTATTTATAGTATGTTTTCTTAGGTTTAGAGCAATTTGTTGGAAGAATGCAAGATTTTCGATTTTACCCAGTGGCACTTACAAACAGGTAAAGAACCTTTATTTTTGTAAAAAAAAAAAAAAAAAAATAGGAGTGTGATGAGAAGAAAGAATAGATAACAATATACTTATTTCCCAAAGAATAGTGCTTTTCTGATGTCTCCTCTAGATGATTGCTTATGATGATGTCGTTTATTGAACCTTGTTTCAAAGACGATTTTTAATCTAAAAAATCTTGATTTAAAATAAATTTAACAACTTAATGGGTTTTGCTTTTGAATAATATAGCTTAACTATAACTAGTGTATGTAATATGTAGTGAAACCCACCATTCAATAGTAAATGTGTGCTTTCCTTGTTACTGTTGTCCCTGTTACGACCTGACTTAGTAGGTGTTCTTGCAGAGGGTAGGTCCAGTTGCTAGGTTTCAATGCTTATAAACTGTCTTGGTGTTATAAACTCATAATAATTCTGACATAATAGTCTGTGCCTATAAACTTAGTCCTGCTGCATGAGACTTGCCAAGTTTTCTGAGCGCTCCATGTGGGGCAAGGAAGGGAACATAGCAGGCCAGTCCAGTTTTGACCATTTTGATACTGGTGATCCAACTGAAGACAACAGGCACTCCAACTGGTCAGCATGCTGGCTTTGTGGCTGTGAGCTTGGCTCCCATGCTTAGCACTTCCTTTCCTCTGGTCTCAGCTTCCCCACGGTATCAGACGTCGATGTTGGGTATCCTTGACGTTCCTCCCCTCCCATTCCCCCCTACCCTGAGGTGCTATTGTCTTAACTGTATATTGCTTTCTGTATTAGATTGTCACCATAAGCAGCCAATGACTTTGCTAGCTCAGCCCACATAGCCCTGGGCAATTGCTTTGATTTCCTTCATCCTTGAGGCCAAATTAGGTTGCCACTGCAATTTCTGTTGCCCTCCAGCCTCCCTTCCTAGCACATTACAAAGAAATGTTACCTTTGTTATCTACCTCATGCTGGATTAACCTAGTTCATTCAAGATGGCCAGAAGTAGTCAGGTCCTATTTGTGTGGTGCTTCTGGGTAGGCTAGATGCAATGACACTCCTGACTGCAGACCTCAAGGCTACTTAATGATAGTCTTTCAATAAGAGGTAGAGCAGTTTCCTAGCAGCTCAGCTGTCTGCAGGACATTACTATAAACTGAGCTCCTGTGAATTTAAAGTATTAATATGAGTCTGAATTCCAAGTTATATGGAAGTCATGTTGGTTATATTCTTTCAGACCAATGCTTATCAAATCCTTTGAACTACAGTTTAAGTCAGTGAAATGAATAAAGTTTAAAAACTGTAAGTTAAGATATTTTACAAAGTCTCGTGACCTGATGTCTTTGTAGATGCAGTTTTATATCCACAAATAACTTGGTCCAAAATGTTTATCTGGGATAAACTGTGAATGAAAATCTTGCCTGCTTATCAATTAATTTCAGTCTATGGCTATCTAAAAGCCTGTGTAACTTCGGGTTCTGTGGAATTTGTAGTGGCAGCTAGCAAGTATTTATTTGCTTACTAAGTATGCAAAAATTTGATGTTTTTACTGATAAAGTAGGAGAATGGGAAAAGAGGCTTTTAATTTAAAAATTCAATATCTTCTAGGCTCACAAAATCCTTCTTTTACACCAGAGATGAGCAGATAAAGGTTTAGGTAACCTGTCCATGTTGTTCATATATCTATCTGCTTACCTACCTACCTATCTATGTATCTATTTCAGTTGCTGATGTCAGAGGGAGCTAAAGTAACTTAATGGCTTTGACATGGCCTGTAAGAAGCAACCAGAGGGATCACAGATTGGGGCAGCTAAAAAAGTGGGCACTTGCATTAAAGTTAGTTAAAAGTGAAAATATTTCTATCTAGGTTTTCTAAGGTGCAATGTGATACTGCTCAAGCTGGTCTTTTTGGAGGATTTGAGTGCAAACATCTGTGGTTACAGGCAATATGCCAATACTATGGTACCCTTAAGAGCAGTGTCCAGCTCAATTATTGGTGTCAGACATGATGCCATAATAAAATGTTGAGAGTTGTTCTCCTTGCATCTAGGATAGGATTCATCCTGCCTGTCTTTACACACCCCAACAAGGAGCTCATTTCCCTTGGCTCCATATATGTCTGTGGAGCAATGAAAGAGTGCTGCTTCACTGACACTGTCTGAAGGTTCCAGCTGCATACCATTGATTACATAGGGACCCTGTATGGCCTGATTCCTAGCTGATTGCCCCATTTATGTGAGATGAAACCAGGCCTTTAGGGCTTCTACTATAATCTGAACTGAGATTTGTTTAATCTATGAGCCTAGAGGCACAAAGTGGCACTTGTCCTTTTTTTATCATGTATGTAATTACTTTTTTATATGCTGTGACAGAGACATTTTGGAAGTATTCTCTGGAAAATTTCCTCATCTGCATACCCAGTCTGAATGCCGCTGTCCTGGAAGTCATGCCCGGGTACACCCATTGATACAGAGATACTGCATCCCTAATGGTGAAGACGATACCACTAACGACAGAGTGCTGAGGCTGGATGCAGAAGCCCATCCTCTGTATTACATCAATGATGATGACATTGGGACCACCTGGATTTCATCTGTGTTTGCTAATACTGCAGGTCTGGATCACGGTGTTTCTATCACAATAGATTTACAAAATGGACAGTATCAGGTAATGAGAAGATTACATTTACTATTTATTAAATCAAAGCTAGGAAAAGATTTTTGTAGACATTTTATTACAGTTTTGAGGAAATGCAAACCTTAATCTTGAAGACATTATCTTTATGGGATCAGGAAGAAAACTTCCTTTATCAGCATGAAACAATGCAAAAAGCAACAGAATGCATTATGGTTCCTGCATGCATTCTCTTTTGATGTGCCTTGGCTGTTGTAACAAGCAGTAATCTGGAATAGATATACCAGAGTGGATATCCTGTGTAAGGACACAAATATTTAGAAATTGCTTGCTCCCTTTTAACTGCACTTTTGTAAATTTTGACTTGAATTTTGATTGCTATTAAAACTTGAGATGCTTGTTTTTTACCTTCTGGTAGAAAGCTGACTGCAGTCAAAAGGTATTTAACATGTCTGCAGCACACTGACATATCAGAGGCAATTTATGTTCTAGAGATGGTAGTTTAGCCTCCTGAGGAATATGGAAGGAGAATACAATAAGCAGGCAAGGTTCCTGAAGAGGCCACACTGCACCTAACACTTCACTATGCTGTTGAAGAGTGTCAGAATGTCTTGGAAGGGGGATAGATCAGTAGTCGGGCTGTATTCACAATAGGGGCTCTACCAAATTTCTGTGTGTTCTTGGCAGCTTATCTTTTTTCTTTTTTATCATTAATGGGCAGAAGGAAAAGAATATGATGTGAGGTTTTGGCTACGTACGTAAGAATTAGTCCTTTTGTTAAAAATGAGTTCAAATGTCTGTGAAGTTCTAAGACTTGGTTTATTTGACATGTATACATTTCTGCATAAGCAGTATGCTGGGGGAAGTGCTCTTCAATGCAATACAGGGTATTTGAAGAGATTCCAAGCTAAAACTAGGGAGATAAAAAATTTTTAAAAATTTACCTTTTATCAGACAAACCACTTGTCAAATATTTGGCAACACAAAGTTATGCTCTTCGTTTTTGCCAAAATAATATTTCTGTAACAAACAGTGGCTTGACTTTGTAGTAGATTTTCAAATGGTCTTCAAGAAAAAGTGGAGTTCTGATGCAACAGTTCAGTTGTTTTGTAACAATGTCTGAGAGATCGAAGAGCTTGTTTAACAAAAAAGGTTATCTTTGTTTTTCATTGTGAAAATGTGGACTGGAATACTGGTTCTTTTTCTGCCTGTGAGTGATAAAGGAGACTATATTGTCACATTGAAAGAAAGTTTATATTCTAATTGTTTCACAACTTAGCCATTAATATCAGTTTATAAATTTGTTATCTTGTAGGTATTCTATATTGTACTGCAGTTCTTTAGCCCACACCCTGAAGCAATAAAAATTGAAAGGAAAAAAAGAGGTGATCTAAACTGGGAAGACTGGCAGTATTTTGCTAAAAATTGCAGTATTTTTGGAATGGATAACAATGGATCTCTGGAAAAACCAGACTCTGTCAACTGTCTCCAGCTTCCAAGGTATGAGTGGGTATTATCTGCATAATGCAGATGCTTTGAACAGGTAACATGCAAACACAATTCATTTCTATGTCCCAATGAGATAGAATCTTTTAATTTGGTATACTCATTTATTATGGGCTGCTGTGTATATAAAAGATCCCAAATCTGACCTTTCGATTAAGACTGCCAAAAGGTCATCTGTCATTATTATAAGATTTCAGACATTGAGGAATGTGACACAATTGATTCCTCTGTTATTTTTGAGCTAGACTTTGAAATTTTACATGCTTGTGTGCTGGGGGGCTATTGTCAGTAGAATTACAGAACGTTGAGATGGAGTGGAGGAAGGTGCTGATATTACAGATTGTTTTAAACTATCTGGTGGGTGTTAAAGTATTCCTTCTGATCTCTGAGAGTGCAACTTGTTCTGAAGCTTAGAAGAGAGGCCAAACTTAAGTATAAAAGCCAATCATTCAGCCTTACTGCTAATCATGCAAAGCATGTAAGAAATGCATTGAAAATTGTGTCTTGAAGCTTTCTAATCTTTCTAAGCAAGAACCAAAATAAAACAGGGCGGGGTAGGGCAAGAAGGATCATAACCTTCTTAGAAACATGTTGCAAGCCTTTTTACTAGACAGTTAGCATGTGCAAATTTAAAAATACAAAAATATATACAGTATCCATTTCATAAATATAAACCATACATAATAGTTAATATATATTATCATTTTACACACACACATACGCATGTATGTACATGTATATATTTGAATCTATACTACTACATATATTCAAATGCACCATCTCTTGCCTGATTTCAGATGCCAGTATTAGGCTTGCTTAGTACTTGGCTGAATGTCAGTCAGAAAATACAGTACCAGGTGCTGTAGACATTTTTTGTTGTTGTTTCACTTTTGCTACCTTCCTAAGACTTTTCAAGTGTCAGCATCTTTGTCTGTTCCCCAGGAGTTCAGTATTCTGTGAGGAGAGGAGCGTAAGGTCATCTGAGTTACACCAGTTTTCAGCAGAGGACTTTGAGCTTTATTGCTGATCCTTGGAGCAGAGGGTAGAGGAGAAGGGAAATCTCTTAAGCCAAACATTTTTGGATAAATAACCCGAATGACGGGTAATGCCCTCTTCAGCCCAGGAATATGTATTTGTATATTTTCCAAAAAGTACTGAAGAGTTAAGTATGAACTGTTTTCATAAATGTTTTGTAAGTAGCACTGTCTCTCCCCTTTAATTACAACGTGAATGATGATAGGAAGGGATACAAATGAATTATTTTGGGTACAGCTAATATACAGAAAGTTTTGCTTAAAAGATAAGAAATACACCCTGTAATGGTGAGTATTCTGCATACTTGGAGAAGTTACTGTTGGAGCATTGTTCAATGGTCCAAATTTGTGTCAGCAGCGTAGCTGAGCTCTCTGCTGAGACTTTTCTAGGAGAGGAAGGTGGTTTTATTGTAAAACGGAACTGGTTTCTCTCCTTCTCTCTTATACCCCATACATGTAAGTGCCAAGATGTGTCCAAATTGTTCAGCATTTAGATACCAGTGTACTTGTATCCTGGTGGCCTAGCCAGGACTCCTTGGGTTGACACGGAAGGCAAATGACCTTGGATTTGAAATCCTTACCATGCCTTGAGGGTTCTTGGTTTGGTGACCACATTGCTAGTACTGAATGGACTTTGTCCCTTAGGAGATGAAAGTGATTAAGGTTTTTGTTTCTCCATCCTGTACCACCACTGTAAGTTAGGAATTGTTCACTGTCCTTTATCCCCCTTATCAGAGGCTTAAGGCTTGTCTGAATATTGGCTGACCCATGTTTTAGGATCTCCTTTGTTTTCCTGGTTTCCTGAGAAGCTGTGTGTAGATGCCCTAAGATCTTAATGACCCTGCTTACCTAGGTGCTATCAGCCTTACAGTCCTTCTGCTGTTCCTTCTGGTGCTTCCATACCAAGATGGTGTCATTTGTCTGCCATTCGTACCTGTCTCAATATTTTCATTACAGCTTTATATGTCATGGAAGAAAAATACTTTATTTAACTTTCTGTGGAGGTGAAGAGGGGACAATATCTCCCAGAGAAACATACAGATATATTCCACTGAGATTTTTGTGAAGCACTGACTTGGATAGGGCCACAGTAAATTCAAAGCTCCTTCATGGAGAGAGGAGTGTGACTCAGCTGACCTAGTCTAACTACGGATCTCATCTTTCAAATCTCAGAGAGATTCTGAAGTGAGGAGAATTACATTTTTTGAATATTGTATGTCAGGTGCCAGGTGATACCGTGGGGTACCTATTTTTAATGAGCCCATGTAGGTGTGCAAATAAGCAGGCATTCTTGCCTCTTGTGGAGGCAAGTTCTACTCATAGCTAAACCCTGCTGAGAAACACAAGATATGATTCATACCAAATTGTGCAAATGTGCAGTTTATATATAACTTGTTTACTCAGCCTTTTGCTTGAATTGTCAGGACTGTCCTTCCCCTCTTGGGTTTAAATATGCAGTTTTACTCTCAATCCTGCTGCATTCCATTAAATTCTCTTGCACTTCACTCACTGGAAGGTGGCGTGTGTTTCTGACTCTGCTCACTCATTGAATGAGATGATACAGTCCAGTGACTCTGGAATTCAAAATATAATTTTTTCTGTATGGTTTTTATGTGTTTAGCAGGTATATAATTAAGAATATGGGCATGTTAATTATCATGTTAGTCATCTGAATGATTTCCTTGTGTAGCTCAAGCATCGTTCATATTTCTTCAAGAACCTGTGTTAAACTTTTTGAAAACTTAGTGCAGATGACACTGTATTAGTTATACTTTATTCATATTTTGAAGCTGCCTTTTAGAGGCTTTACTTTTAATTGGAAACTTAGGGTCTGGGGAAGAGTATGGCAGTTTGGGGAAAAACAGATATATAAAGAACACTTCCCCTGCTTGGATTCTGGTGACTGGGAATCCAGTGACATAAGAATTTTCCCCAGAAACCACAAAAAAACCTCTGTGTACAGTTGAGACCCTCTGAGAAAAAGGGTATTAGGAGATAGAATCTGAAAAATATATGATATTTTGAATTTAATTTGTCTTTCTCTCTATTTTAACAGCTTTACACCGTATTCCCGTGGGAATCTAACTTTTAGTGTTCTTACGCCAGAACCAAATCACCGACCTGGTTACAATGATTTTTACAATACTCCGTCTCTCCAAGAATTTGTAAAAGCTGCACAAGTGAGGATTCATCTCCATGGCCAGTATCATACTAATGAGTCTTGGGTAAATTTTAGGCATAGATACTATGGAGTTAATGAAGTTACAGTCAGCGGAAGGTAGGTGTTATGGAACCCTTCCCCCACCAATCACTGCTGCTGACTAATGCAGTTGTGCAAAGTGTATAATGACCTGCCTAAAATTTAATGAAGTTGTTCTGCTTTAACATTTATGAATGAGAAGAGAATTTGGTCTGAAGCAGTGCATCAAATTTAAAAGATTGGTGTACTCTTTTTTTAAAACATTTGCTCACATTTTATTTTAAAATTAATTATACTGCTTATACAAATCTGCCAAAAGCAGTCCTTTCCTTGGAATTACTAATGCTTCTAAGCAAAGACTTATGACTGAAACCATGGCTTGTGCTTTACTTCAGTAGCTCTTCCAAGTTTTGTTATAGATTCCCAAACATGGCAATTTTAAGTCTTAATGCAGATCTCAGTCTGTGTTTTAGCTGTAGTTTTCCATTTAAAACTGGGCAGCTGTCAGTAAAAGTATTATATTATCTGTGACTGACAACTTTATTGTACGTAAGTGTGCTGTCTTGTGAAAGGACTAATTATGCCCTGTAAATAATATGCAAATTTGGCAATGAAATAGTTTCCAAGAAGCATATGGTGCAGATTTTTTTAATAAGTATTATTCCTGAAATTATTTTGGTAGTTGAGATCTTATTTTGAGAGAAAGCACCCCATTAGAGGTCACGTTTACCTTAACATTTTCTACACTACTAATATGTTTTGATTATTGATTTAGATGTGTTATGATAATGCTTTTACTGAAACAGCTACAATCTTGGTGACTATGTAACAGTAATTTCAGCTGTAGTTTGCAAAGCTATGCCATGTGTCCAGAAGAAGAGCCCTTCAGGTAAAGTGGGATGGTTATTGCCTATTTACTGATACTCGATAAAGGTCTTATTTTAGTAAGAATTTAACATTTTAACTGAGATCAAGAAGGGTTAAACTAGAAGATTATGCTTAATATGGTTAAGGTTTCCTGAAAAACTATAGCCACACCGTAAGGCTTAATATTGATGAATAATTGCCATTTATTTAATAAAGTTTTACATATTAATATTATATACTGAAATATAGTTTTCATTATATATCATATAAGGTAACAGCAGCCCTACTACATGCGGGCTTTTGTTTTCTTGGAAAGCAATTGTTCAAACTTAAAAATGTGTTGAGTGGAGTAGTCTTTTGTAGGTTACTGTACTTGAAAACATTCGCTTCAGTGTTTTATTTGTTCTTGATAAAGAACTGGACTATGTAATACACAAAATTGTATTTGTCACCATGTTATATATTTTTGGACAGATGTGTTTCCATATTTTCATTTTTTCTTCACTATGTGTTGTTCTTTCAGGTGTAATTGCCATGGCCACGCTGATAACTGCGACACAGCGATGGAACCATATAGGTGCCTGTGCGTCAAGGAAAGCTATACAGAAGGAAATAATGTTAGTCCCTCCTTTATCTATGTCACTTATGAACAGCCTCAAAATTGGGATTTTAGTCCTGGGAAAGTGTTGTGTATGTGTGTTAGTGTTGGCCTAGCTTTTATAGGGAAACTTTCCATAGCAGGGTTTGTATTAAATAGGGAAACGAAATAGTCCCCTCTCCCCCTCCCCGTCCCGCACCAAAAGCCATTTCACCACAGACCATTAGGAGTGCTGTGTTCAGGGATTTGATTTCTTGTTAGAGGATTATGCCACTTTCAAACATTAGATGCAAATCTGAATTTGGACTGTCAGTATCTAATAAAGATTACGGCTCTACTTGCTGTAGCAACTAGCAAATGATCTGTGGAGTGAAAAGGTAATGAAGACCTGATGTTCACGGCAGGTGTGCTTCAGGGATGTTGTGTGTTTGGTTTTTTTTTTTTACTCTACAGTAGTTTTAGTCTGGTCCTATGGACTCCAGACCTATTCAGTAGATGGAGTGCAGTAGGCACAATCCTGGAGTTCAGATTACAATTTAGCTTCATTTGAAATGGAGCCTTTTAAGTGCTCAACCTTCATGATGCAAATCAAAGCCCAGGAAAAGCAGAAAATTTGGACATTTGCTTCAGAACTGCATGCCTAATCAAAGGTAAAACATTAACACAAATTTACCTTCTGATACTTAGAACTTCTGTAGATACTTGGGACACCTGTAGACTGTAGTCTCTGACTTCACCTAAGATTGAGATCTTTTAATGCAATTGTTTTACAAAATGTCTAAGATGGGAAGAGTTAAAACATTTTTGAGTTGATTTTTAGATGTCTCTTGCATAGTTGAGCACAGTTAAGAAAATACTGAAACGTGCCCATGCATATTTATTTGGAAGTTATTTTCTTGGAGGTCTTAGTCATTATTTTGATCTAAACTGGTGACTTGGGTAGTGGCTTTTTAAAACATTGAGCTTTAAACTTATTTATTTAAGGACAAACTGGGAAATGGACATTTTCATGCTTTTTACAGTCATGTATGACATTTGGATATCTTTAAAATAATCTGTAGTAGCGACATGATTGTTCTAATTAAAGAACAAGCTTAATATTACTTTTTACTACTTTGTGTTTTCAGATAGTTGATATTAAGGTTAAATTCCTTGGAATTAATTAAAAGTCCATATTAAAAATCTAGATAGAATCTAGAAAGTACATTCTTATCATTGCTTTGCTCTGCTCTTACAATAATTCTCAATAAAGAGGGATTTTGTGAAGTGTAGTGTGTAGCTGAAACTTACCAAGTTGTGAAATTATAATTTTCCTACTAGTTTTATAATTCTTGGCCATGGGAGAACCAATGGGATGTTGGTATAAGTCATGGTCTTCCAGAGAAATGTATAGAGGAGAGCTGTTGTGGTTTAGCCCCAGCTGGTGACTAAGCACCACACAGCTGCTCGCTCACTCCCCCATGGTGGGACGGGGGAGAGAATCGGAA